>NC_092225.1:95051986-95059486 GCF_036320965.1 Panulirus ornatus
CGGGGAGTGATCATCCTCCTCGAAGGCTCAGAGTGGGATGCCTAAATGTGTGTGGATGTAACCAAGATGTGAAAAAAGGAGAGATAGGTAGTATGTTTGAGGAAAGGAACCTGGATGTTTTGGCTCTGAGTGAAACGAAGCTCAAGGGTAAAGGGGAAGAGTGGTTTGGAAATGTCTGGGGAGTGAAGTCAGGGGTTAGTGAGAGGACAAGAGCAAGGGAAGGAGTAGCAATACTCCTGAAACAGGAGTTGTGGGAGTATGTGATAGAATGCAAGAAAGTAAATTCTCGATTAATATGGGTAAAACTGAAAGTTGATGGAGAGAGGTGGGTGATTATTGGTGCATATGCACCTGGGCATGAGAAGAAAGATCATGAGAGGCAAGTGTTTTGGGAGCAGCTAAATGAGTGTGTTAGCGGTTTTGATGCACGAGACCGGGTTATAGTGATGGGTGATTTGAATGCAAAGGTGAGTAATGTGGCAGTTGAGGGAATAATTGGTATGCATGGGGTGTTCAGTGTTGTAAATGGAAATGGTGAAGAGCTTGTAGATTTATGTGCTGAAAAAGGACTGATGATTGGGAATACCTGGTTTAAAAAGCGAGATATACATAAGTATACTTATGTAAGTAGGAGAGATGGCCAGAGAGCGTTATTGGATTACGTGTTAATTGACAGGCGCGCGAAAGAGAGACTTTTGGATGTTAATGTGCTGAGAGGTGCAACTGGAGGGATGTCTGATCATTATCTTGTGGAGGCTAAGGTGAAGATTAGTATGGGTTTTCAGAAAAGAGGAGTGAATGTTGGGGTGAAGAAGGTGGTGAGAGTAAGTGAGCTTGGGAAGGAGACCTGTGTGGGGAAGTACCAGGAGAGACTGTGTACAGAATGGAAAAAGGTGAGAACAATGGAAGTAAGGGGAGTGGGGGAGGAATGGGATGTATTTAGGGAATCAGTGATGGATTGCGCAAAAGATGCTTGTGGCATGAGAAGAGTGGGAGGTGGGCTGTTTAGAAAGGGTAGTGAGTGGTGGGATGAAGAAGTAAGAGTATTAGTGAAAGAGAAGAGAGAGGCATTTGGACGATTTTTGCAGGGAAAAAATGCAATTGAGTGGGAGAAGTATAAAAGAAAGAGACAGGAGGTCAAGAGAAAGGTGCAAGAGGTGAAAAAAAGGGCAAATGAGAGTTGGGGTGAGAGACTATCAGTAAATTTTAGGGAGAATAAAAAGATGTTCTGGAAGGAGGTAAATAGGGTGCGTAAGACAAGGGAGCAAATGGGAACTTCAGTGAAGGGCGCAAATGGGGAGGTGATAACAAGTAGCGGTGATGTGAGAAGGAGATGGAATGAGTATTTTGAAGGTTTGTTGAATGTGTCTGATGACAGAGTGGCAGATATATATATATATATATATATATATATATATATATATATATATATATATATATATATATATATATATATATATTCTTTTTTTTTTTCATACGATTCGCCATTTCCCGCATTTGCGAGGTAGCATTAAGAACAGAGGACTGGGCCTTAGAGGGAAAATCCTCACCTGGCCCCCTTCTCTGTTCCTTCTTTTGGAAAATTAAAAAAAAACGAGAGGGGAGGATTTCCAGCCACCCGCTCCCTCCCCTTTTAGTCGCCTTCTACGACACGCAGGGAATACGTGGGAAGTATTCTTTCTCCCCTATCCCCAGGGATAATATATATATATATATATATATATATATATATATATATATATATATATATATATATATATATATATACATATATATATATATATATATATATATATATATATATATATATATATATATATATATATATATATATATATATATATATATATGTATATATATACTGCTTGAGACTCTCCCTAAGATGAGGGTAGGGTCAGTCTGTTGCCATTAATGGGAGAGGACAAAATGCACGAGAGAGGAAAACCAAAGAAGAAAATTACTTCTTTTTTTTTACACGATTTTCCAATTGTTTATACATTTACACACACACACACACACACACACACACACACACACCTGAGCCTTAGGATATTACGCTGGCCCCAGTGTTTGATAATGCTCACGTATACCACACCACAGTGTGTGTGTGTGTGTGTGTGTGTGTGTGTGTGTGTGTGTGTGTGTCTGTGTGTGTGTGTGTGTGTGTGTGTGTGTGTGTATGTATGTATGTATGTATGTATGTATGTATGTATGTATGTATGTATGTGTGTGTGTATGTGTGTGTGTATGTGTGTGTGTGTGTGTATGTGTGTATGTATGTATGTATGTATGTATGTATGTATGTGTGTGTGTGTGTGTGTGTGTGTGTGTAGGTACGTGGTTGTGTATGGCGACGGCTGGCCACTTACAAAGAGGCATTTCAAACAGTGTTGTGGTGACCTCTGACCCCGGATGGTGTGTGGTAGTTACGAGGGTCGTAACAATGGACAGAAAAAGTTGGCCACAGTTAGATCTCTGGAGAGTCCAATAAACGAGGTCATTATGGGCGTGTAGGAGCGGCTGATGGTGATGACCTGACCCCGTTAACTGACCCCACATCTGGCTAGCTTGGGACTCCACGCCTGACTCACTCGTGCCTCCTCCACACCTGCCTCACTTGTGCCTCCTCCACACCTGCCTCACTTGTGCCTCCTCCACACCTGACTCACTTGTGCCTCCTCCACACTTTCCCCCCCCCCTCCCTCCCCCAGTACTCTCTCTCTCTCTCTCTCTCTCTCTCTCTCTCTCTCTCTCTCTCTCTCTCTATCTATCTATCTATCTATCTATCTCTCCCTCGAACATTTCGCTTCAAGTAGGGGTGTTGCCTAGTGACGAGAGGCTTACGAATGTATAACCAGTTGACGAGTTAGATAGATAGGTAGAGAGATAGATAGATAGATAGATAGATAGAGAAAGAGAGAGAGAGAGAGAGAGAGAGAGAGAGAGAGAGAGAGAGAGAGAGAGAGAGAGAGAGAGAGAGAGAGAGAGAGAGGGTGAATGACCTCAAGTTATCGACCTATCAATCTTGCTTCGGGTTTTCAAGTAGAATGACAACCTGACCACCAAACATCCCTCAAAGGCCCAGTCCTCTGTTCTTAACGCTACCTTGCTAATGCGGGAAATGGCGAATAGTTTGAAAGATATATATATATATATATATATATATATATATATATATATATATATATATATATATATATATATATATATATATATATATATTTTGTCGCTGTCTCCCGCGTTTGCGAGGTAGCGCAAGGAAACAGACGAAAGAAATGGCCCAACCCACCCCCCCCATACACATGTATATACATACGTCCACACACGCAAATATACATACCTACACAGCTTTCCATGATTTACCCCAGACGCTTCACATGCCCTGATTCAATCCACTGACAGCACGTCAACCCCGGTATACCACATCGATCCAATTCACTCTATTCCTTGCCGTCCTTTCACCCTCCTGCATGTTCAGGCCCCGATCACAGAAAATCTTTTTCACTCCATCTTTCCACCTCCAATTTGGTCTCCCACTTCTCCTCGTTCCCTCCACCTCCGACACATATATCCTCTTGGTCAATCTTTCCTCACTCATTCTCTCCATGTGCCCAAACCATTTCAAAACACCCTCTTCTGCTCTCTCAACCACGCTCTTTTTATTTCCACACATCTCTCTTACCCTTACGTTACTTACTCGATCAAACCACCTCACACCACACATTGTCCTCAAACATCTCATTTCCAGCACATCCATCCTCCTGCGCACAACTCTATCCATAGCCCACGCCTCGCAACCATACAACATTGTTGGAACCACTATTCCTTCAAACATACCCTATTTTTGCTTTCCGAGATAATGTTCTCGACTTCCACACATTCTTCAAGGCTCCCAGAATTTTCGCCCCCTCCCCCCACCCTATGATCCACTTCCGCTTCCATGGTTCCATCCGCTGCCAGATCCACTCCCAGATATCTAAAACACTTTAGTTCCTCCAGTTTTTCTCCATTCAAACTTACCTCCCAATTGACTTGACCCTCAGCCCTACTGTACCTAATAACCTTGCTCTTATTCACATTTACTCTTAACTTTCTTCTTTCACACACTTTACCAAACTCAGTCACCAGCTTCTGCAGTTTCTCACGTGAATCAGCCACCAGCGCTGTATCATCAGCGAACAACAACTGACTCACTTCCCAAGCTCTCTCATCCCCAACAGACTTCATACTTGCCCCTCTTTCCAAAGCTCTTGCATTCACCTCCCTAACAACCCCATCCATAAACAAATTAAACAACATATATATATATGTATATATATATATATATATATATATATATATATATATATATATATATATATATATATATATATACATATATATATACTCAGGCTTTCGGAGAGAGCTCTTCGATCAACACCCACAGATAACAAATCTTGAGAGAAAAAAAAAAAAAAAGGGATGAAGGACGAGGCAAGAGTGTTTTGAATGGTGATCCGGTAATGGTTTACCCTGAGAGATGGGGTGCTACAATATATGTACATATATGCCTTATATTTTTCCTCCTTTTTTCTATGGTTTCCACTCGTTTGATATTGCTTCTCCTATACATGTCCTGTAATGTATATGTTTCCCTTCGTCTGATATTCCTTCTCCTATACATGTCCTCTAATGTTTCCAATATATTCATTTTCTTCCCTATATGTTTCCTCTCGTTTGATATTCCTTCTCTATACATGTCCTCTAATGTTTCCAATATATCTATTTTCTTCCCTATATGTTTCCTCTCGTTTGATATTCCTTCTCTTATACATGTCCTCTAATGTTTCCAATCTCCTATACATTTTCTTCCCTATATGTTTCCTCTCGTCTGATATTCCTTCTCCTATACATGTCCTCTAATGTTTCCAGTCCCCTGTATAATTTTTTCTTCCCTATAAGGCTCAGTCCCAATGCCCATATTTTGTTTTTGGGGATGTCTCGAGTGTCATGGATATTAGACTCACCAATCGACCTTGAGAAGAAGTCTGGTCGATGTGTGTGGAAACTGTCTCTGAGGTCAGCTCGTTGTAAGCTTCCACCTTCCATATACCCACCTTCCCAGGCCTCACGAACCTGACGCGTCGCTCATGTGATTCAGTTTGGCGTTGGAAAAAAAAAAATCAAGAAAAGAAGGTCCATCGCGACGTTTTCTTCTAAAAAGAAAGGGACGAGTTGGAGACACGTACACCACACGAATCAACCTGGACAGTTCGGAGCGCAGGTGATACAGACATGGACCACTTGAGGCGAAACCATGCCTCGACTCGAACCCAAGCTGGCCCGTTGCTGTGGGTGAACACTCCTGCTCGAACGCCTTTGATTGACGCTGACTAATTAGAAACTTATATCTGAACACGTTAATGAATGAAACGCAGAGTCCAATTAACCATCCCCGTTCTTCATTCATCTCCGGAGTGTATCATTATGAACCATTGACTATAATCAATTCCCGGAAGCGCCGTGAATTATCCTTTTATACGTACATATATTTAGTACTTACCAACCAGGGATAATGACCCCCAAGTCTCGTTCGGGAGGCGGGCAGGCAAAGCAGCTGTCCTGATCGTCCCATGAAATCACCATCCCCCCTCTCTCCCACCACCTCACCTCACCCACCCCTTCTCTCCCACCACCTCACCTCACCCACCCCCTCTCTCCCACCACCTCACCTCACCCACCCCTTCTCTCCACCCCTCACTCACCACCCCCTCTCTCCCACCACCTCACCTCACCCACCCCCTCTCTCCCACCACCTCACCTCACCCACCCCCTCTCTCCCACAACCTCACCTCACCCACCCCCTCTCTCCCACAACCTCACCTTCCCCCCCACCCCTTCCTTCCCCCCACGGCCATCACAGACAGCAGTAGTGACCATAAAAAAAGATGATTTGATTAATGATTACCCGGATCCTTCGAGCCAGAGACTCGATATCAAACGGTCATCGAAATCTCAGCTCTCCCTGGGAGGGGGGACTTTGTGTGAAGGTGACGACGATGAGTGTCTGGGAGGGAGGGAGCGACCGACCTGTCTGGACGGCGTTAATCACAAGGCGACACACGGGACGGTGTGCCTAAGGGGGTGTACACACGTCGCTCAATTCAAAGATTCTAACGCTGCTGTGATGAACCGCTGCAATTTTTGATGTTTTATACTCGCCATCTCATCTGTGTAGAGAAACTGGACGATTTTTCGGGGGAAAAGTCCTAGATAAATTCCCAGACAGTGATGAGACTAAGATTTTAACATATGTAGGAAGGTGAGGTTCGGCATCTGTGATGGCGGCAACCAAGCGCTACATTGCTTCTCTCACTAGGAGAAAATACATAAGAACAGAGATACACATGAGTTGAATACAACTGATACGAAAATGCCCAGACAGTGATGAAACCAAGATCTTAACATATGTAGGAAGGTAAAGTTCGGCATCTGAGATGCCGGCATTCAAGCGCTACATTGCTTCTCTCACGAGGAGAAAATACATGAGAACAGACTTACACATGAGTTGAATACAACTAATGCGCGAATGATAAGTATACATTTCGTAAAGTCTCAGCTACCAAGATCATCATCAATCAAATATCTGCAGGTACACAATCGTAGATACATCACATGGAGAAATTGCTTCGTTGTGTGACACTCAAAAACGTACTCCTGTTACGGGCTATTTCAGTGCTACATGAGCCCCAGTGCTACATCTACGTGCAAATGGAACGGGCGATAGCTCTTAACGTTCTCTTCGCTCGGTGTATATACGATATGATCGGAGAAGCATTTAAAAAAAAACAGGTATGTCTGCTCATGACATTATCAATCAAATTTTATTCAGACGAGGAAATCCAGCGATCACAGACATAACAGATTTAGGGAGATGGGGGGAGGGTGGAATACACAGAGAGTCGGATGGATTCATTCTGGCAATCCGGATATTAATCACAAACGGGTAATGTTGGGTGAGCCTTTATTGCAAGGGCCGTTTGGAAAAACTAAATGACAGATAATTAGTTAATCATGTAAAACACCTGATTACATGCCTTGCTGTGCATGTGATTAAAGCAACGACACTCTCGTCCTTCATATAGCTAGTAGCAATGGCAATAAAAAACGGAGACACGTAATCCTTCCTTCTCTGAAATGTTGCGTTTAATGATTATACGAATAAAACTCTAGGGATATTGTGCGTAACGTTTCAGTATATTGAAAAACCCAGGGATATCCTATGTAACGTTTCAGTATATATCAAACTCTAGAAATAGCCTACATAACGTTTCAGTATATGCAAAACACTCTAGGGACATCCTATATAACGTTTCACTATATACAAAACACTCTAGGGACATCATACATAACGTTTCAGTATATCAAATAAAAAAAACTCTAAGGACATCCTATATAAAGTTTCACTATATACCAAACACATTAGGGACATCATACATAACGTTTCAGTATATACTAAAC
>NC_092225.1:95074486-95086986 GCF_036320965.1 Panulirus ornatus
TGTGTGTATGTGTGTACGTGTGTGTGTGTGTGTGTGTGTGTGTGTGTGTGTGTGTGTGTGTGTGTGTGTGTGTGTGTGTGTGTGTGTGTGTGTGTGTGTGTATGTGTGTGTGTGTGTGTGTGTGTATGTGTGTGTGTGTGTGTGTGTGTGTGTGTGTGTGTGTGTGTGTTGCTGTTTGTATGTGGTTTATATTGCGTGTGACCTGGTCATGACTGCTATAATGAGTGTGACCTGGTCATGACTGCTATAATGAGTGTGACCTAGTCATGACTGCTATAATGAGTGTGACCTGGTTATGACTGCTATAATGAGTGTGACCTGGTTATGACTGCTATAATGAGTGTGACCTGGTCATGACTGCTATAATGAGTGTGACCTGGTTATGACTGCTATAATGAGTGTGACCTGGTCATGACTGCTATAATGAGTGTGACCTAGTCATGACTGCTATAATGAGTGTGACCTGGTCATGACTGCTATAATGAGTGTGACCTGGTTATGACTGCTATAATGAGTGTGACCTGGTCATGACTGCTATAATGAGTGTGACCTGGTTATGACTGCTATAATGAGTGTGACCTGATCATGACTGCTATAATGAGTGTGACCTGGTCATGACTGCTATAATGAGTGTGACCTGGTCATGACTGCTATAATGAGTGTGACCTGGTCATGACTGCTATAATGAGTGTGACCTGGTCATGACTGCTATAATGAGTGTGACCTGGTTATGACTGCTATAATGAGTGTGACCTGGTCATGACTGCTATAATGAGTGTGACCTGGTTATGAATGCTATAATGAGTGTGACCTGGTCATGACTGCTATAATGAGTGTGACCTGGTTATGAATGCTATAATGAGTGTGACCTGGTTATGACTGCTATAATGAGTGTGACCTGGTCATGACTGCTATAATGAGTGTGACCTGGTCATGACTGCTATAATGAGTGTGACCTGGTCATGACTGCTATCATGCATGCCCCCCCTTCCTTAAGTGATGATTATAAGTGTGTGCTGTCAGGGTACATCCCTGCTGGCGTGGCTCTCAAGTGGTGTTTACAAGTGTGAGTGGTAAATGTTTAGCTGTGGGGAGAGGTAGTGAGAGCTATCAGCGGGAGAGGGAGTGAGAGTACCAGAAGGAGAGAGAGGGGGGGGAGGTGTACCACTGAGTGAGGTAGTGAGGGTACCAGTGGGAGAGGAAGTGAGATAATCAGTGGGGGAAGTAGTGAGAGTACCAGTGGGAGAGGCAGTGATAGGACCAGTGGGAGAGGCAGTGAGAGTACCACTGGTAGAGAGAGGGGGGTGAGATAGGGAGATAGTGAGAGTACCAGTGGGAGAGGAAGTAAGATTATCAATTGGGAGAGAGAGGGGGTTACCAGTGGGAGAGGGGCAGTGAGAGTATCCCTGGGAGAGTCAGGGTCTGGGAGACCCACAACAGACCAAGAGCTGGTGGGGAGAATATCATGTCATTCTGGCATAATAATTCAAGCTCCCCGAGGGAGGGAGGGGGAAGGGAGGGGGAGAGGAGGAGGAGGGGGAGAAGAGAGACGCCCCCGGTGGTTGGGCGCGCCCGGGGGATGGAGGGCGAGGGGAGGCCTGTCCCCTTCCCCTCCCTCCTCTTACACTCACAGGAAAATTGGATGGCCAGTAAAGCAGACGAAGTCTCCCCTCCCCCCTCATCTCATCTCCCCTCCCCATCCCCACCTACTCATATACAGGAGTAGCGTCCTCCCCTCCTCTCCCCTCCTCTCTCCTCCCCGTGGGCAAAGAGGAGGAGAGATTTTTTCTAAAACTCCTCCTCACCTCCCTCACCTCCTCCTCCTCTCCTCTTCTGTAGAGGATGATGTTCATTAGGTCCCCACAACCCCCTCCCTCTGGTACGCCCGAGTGGTCCCACAGCTACAAGCCCCACACCACCTCCCCACTGCACACACCACATCCCCTCCCCTTAAACGTACGCTGGGCGGGGAAGAGGGAGGAGGAGGGGGGAAAGGAGAGGGAGGGGGTGTTGCTGCGATCTCCCATGTCCCCTCCTCCTCCCCCACACCCCCACCATCTCCTCCTCCCCCACACCCCCACCATCTCCTCCTCCCCCACACCCCCACCATCTCCTCCTCCCCCACACCCCCACCATCTCTCTGGTCATACGTATGGCTGTTCTCCGGACATCTCAAACTTGGTCTTTGATACACGTTGGATGTGTCTCTCTCAGAGAGACTCTAAACTCCCACCTAATATATCAGAGAGGATTTCTTGCAGTCTCTCATATAATGAAATGGACCCCAAGGAAGTCTATCTCCTCTCTCTCTTTATATATATATATATATATATATATATATATATATATATATATATATATATATATATATATATATATATATATATGTGTGTGTGTGTGTGTGTGTGTGTGTTTGTGTGTGTGTGTGTGTGTGTTTGTGTGTGTGTGTGTGTGTGTGTGTGTGTGTGTGTGTGTGTTTGTGTGTGTGTATGTGTGTGTGTCTCCCGCGTTTGCGAGGTAGCGCAAGGAAACAGACGAAAGAAATGGCCCAACCCCCCCCCCCCCCCCCCCATACACATGTATATACATACGTCCACACACGCAAATATACATACCTACACAGCTTTCCATGGTTTACCCCAGACGCTTCACATGCCCTGCTTCAATCCACTGACAGCACGTCAACCCCGGTATACCACATCGCTCCAATTCACTCTATTCCTTGCCCTCCTTTCACCCTCCTGCATGTTCAGGCCCCGATCACACAAAATCTTTTTCACTCCATCTTTCCACCTCCAATTTGGTCTCCCTCTTCTCCTTGTTCCCTCCACCTCCGACACATATATCCTCTTGGTCAATCTTTCCTCACTCATCCTCTCCATGTGCCCAAACCACTTCAAAACACCCTCTTCTGCTCTCTCAACCACGCTCTTTTTATTTCCACACATCTCTCTTACCCTTACGTTACTCACTCGATCAAACCACCTCACACCACACATTGTCCTCAAACATCTCATTTCCAGCACATCCATCCTCCTGCGCACAACTCTATCCATAGCCCACGCCTCGCAACCATACAACATTGTTGGAACCACTATTCCTTCAAACATAGCCATTTTTGCTTTCCGAGATAATGTTCTCGACTTCCACACATTCTTCAAGGCCCCCAGGATTTTCGCCCCCTCCCCCACCCTATGATCCACTTCCGCTTCCATGGTTCCATCCGCTGCCAGATCCACTCCCAGATATCTAAAACACTTCACTTCCTCCAGTTTTTCTCCATTCAAACTCACCTCCCAATTGACTTGACCCTCAACCCTACTGTACCTAATAACCTTGCTCTTATTCACATATATATATATATATATATATATATATATATATATATATATATATATATATATATATATATATATATATATATATACATTTATTATTTATATATATATATATATATATATATATATATATATATATATATATATATATATATATATATATATATATATATATATATATATAAGCTTCGGAGTTCTCACTAAAGCGTGGCTGCTTGATACCTCAAGCGTAGGAGCCGACTGTGGCCTCCCACACACACACACACACACACACACACACACACACACCCGCTGAAGTGTCACCTGGGGCGTCCGTCACCCATGTCCCCCTTCCTTCTCCTTCCTCTCCCACCCCACCCCGCACCATCGCACTAAAGTGACCTTGGGGGAGGGAGAGAGGGAGAGGGTTGGGTAGGGCGAAGGGAGCTTGGGAGGGGTGGGGGGGATGGTGTTGGTGTCTCCACCAGGTCGTGTTTCAGATCTCACTCCTTGTCCATCTGTCGATGGTCGAACGGGTCCCAGTCATGTCTACCCAGAGCACTTCCCCTCCGTACGTATCCATTGTCTCTTTCGTGGAGAGAGATATCTCTCTTCAGGTCCCACCCTCCTTCCCCTTGACCTTCATATGTCTCTCTCTCTCTCTCTCTCTCTCTCTCTCTCTCTCTCTCTCTCTCTCTCTCTCTCTCCCGCGTGTCGTGGTGGGTCGTCAACACTTCCCGCCGTGTACATTATCATAATGGGGGATTCCTGTGGGTTCCCTCCTTCATTCATTTCTTGAATGCTGAAATGGCTTCAGAATGCCACCCCCCTCCCCTTTCCCCGACAGGTCTGTCCTCACCCATGTAACGGAATCAGGGCCTCGGGCACAGGTCTCTTCACTCCCACAGACCACAGCATTCCCCTGGGGGGGTTTAAGCTTCCTCTCTATGTAAAAGAAACTATTTTTTTCTTCTTTTTTCTGGGAGGAAGGGGGGAGGGGAATGTCTTCACCTGTGGTCGATTTGTGTAAGTGTATACATAATAAGCCTTCGGCTTCAGAGTGCCAGGGATCGAGGCCCGGCTAGGGTGGTTAGTCGTGGTCTTCACAGGTGGTCTTCACAGGTAAACATCTGTATACCATGGGGAAAACCACCAGAACCAAAGGTTTGGCTGTTAGCGTTGTTGGCCATGAGTCACGCACGGGCCCCTCCGGGTTCGAATCCTGGTTGTGGTAGTCGACTTCCAACCAGCCTATGTGGTCATCCTTAACATGAGACATACACGATCATTCCCATTCCAAGAGTTCCTCTTGTCTTCACTGGGTTCCCTGCAGCACACAGAGAGCCAGCCACGTCCACTGGGTATAGTGAATGCTGTGCGAGTAGTGTACGTCTATATCGGCAGAGTGCACGGCAAAATGAGCAGTGGGTGAGTTCTTGTCTTTCTGTGTCTCCATTGTGGTTAGCTGCATCATGGGCGCGAAGGGTCTAAGAGATGTGTGGTGAGTCGTGTCTCTGTAGTGATGTAAGGAAGGGTGATTACCAGAGGGTAGATGGGAAGGCCTGTCTCATGTTTGTCTAGGGAGTGGAGTTGCGGATGGGAATACGTCTGGTTGGGTGGCACTGGAGAGTGAGGGTGGGAGGGCCGGTTGCTTAGTGCTTGTCAGGTCATTCTAGTGTGTATGTCTTTTCGCAACGGTGTGTCTGACGGTGGTAGGAGGGGATGTGTGAGTAGAGGTTGCTGAAGAGTGGGGCAGGGGTAAGCAGCTTAGGAGTCTTAGTGCAGTGGCAAAGGACTGAGTGGCGAGCAGGGGGGGGGGGGGGGGGGGAGTTATGGAAAGGATCTTTGTTCCACTGTTTAGGTGCTGAGTGTTTGTGGTTGCTAGGCAGCCTGTGATTGTTCTAAGTGCTCCATTTGGTGCGCTTTGCAGCTTTATACTTGGTTTTGAGCGAGTGGAAGACCAGGCGGGGTGAGGCGCAATCTAAGAGTGGAGCACATGAACGGTTTGTGGATCAAGCTATGAGATTTTCCTTCTCGTCCAAACCTAGCGCCAGTCAGTGTCCTCAGGGGATGTGTGTGTGTGTGTCGCTTTTGTGTTAATGTTTTGTGTGTGTGTGTGTGTGTGTGTGTGTGTGTGTGTGTGGGAGGCGAATGTCATGTGTGTATCGCCCCTGATGACCAGAACAGTTTTTGTTATGTTCAGCTGGAGTGCCTGTCCATTCAAGGTGGTGACTTGAGGGCGTTAAGCTGTTATACATGTCTGTCTGGGAATCAAAAGGGTGAACTGGAGGTATTTTGTGGAGGTGCAGACATTCTGGTCTGGGAGAGCCCGTGTTCCAACTGAGTCATGTTGTGCTGCACGTTTGCTGCTGCTGCTGCTGCTGTTGCTGGTGCTATGGTGTGGTGATCCGACTGCTTGGTCGTCTGCATGTGATGAGAGGACCCCTCAAGCTGATGCCTGGCTCAGCCCGTGGAGGAAATGACTGAAGATGGGGTTGGAGAAAAACTGATATATGGGGGACTACAGTGTAGAGCCTCAGAGTTTTTAGAGATGGAGAGATTGTGAGCGGCGGCTCTGAAGTTGGCTGACTACTTCTGGTCTCTGTTGGGAGGGCGGCGTCGACTATTTCATGATGTAAGCCTCACCTAAGGTGACTCTGCTTTCGTGGTGTGACCTCAAGGAGGCGGAGTCCGGAAACACACACACACACACACACACACACACACACACACATACACATATATATATATATATATATATATATATATATATATATATATATATATATATATATATATATATATATTCTCGGTTGCACTGGCATCTTCTTGCCAGGGCACATGGACTCATCCTCTGCAGGCAGCTAATGACCCCCCCCCCCTCCCGAAAGGAACAGTAATCATACCTTCGTCTTCATGCTACAACAAACAACAACAACAACAACAACAACAACAACAACAACAACAACGAGTTATACACCCTCTACAGCTTTAGCATAACCGCTACATGATGATGATGACGCCCTTCATGATGATGATGATGATGATGATGATGATGATGATGGTGATGATGACGCCCTTCATGATCATGATGACGATGATGACGATCTTGGTTCTCTCTCTCTCTCCTCCTGCAGGAGTGGACGCTGCACCTGAGGTTCGCCCAGGCCAGGGACGCTGGGGAGTACGTGTGCCAGCTGTCCACACACCCGCCCATGGTCTTCATCTCCACGCTCACCATCACTCGTAAGTAAAAGCAAGCACGGGAGAGAAGAGGTGGTGAAAGCTTTGCGGAAGATGAAAGCCGGCAAGGCGGCGGGTTTGGATGGTATTGCAGTGGAATTTATTGAAAAAGGGGATGACTGTGTTGTTGACTGGTTGGTAAGGTTATTTAATGTATGCATGATTCATGGTGAGGTGCCTGAGGATTGGCGGAATGCGTGCATAGTGCCATTGTACAAAGGCAAAGGGGATGAAGGTGAGTGTTCAAATTACAGAGGTACAAGTTTGTTGAGTATTCCTGGTAAATAATATGGGAGGGTATTGATTGAGAGGGTCAAGGCATGTACAGAGCATCAGATTGGGGAAGAGCAGTGTGGTTTCAGAAGTGGTAGAGGATGTGTGGATCAGGTGTTTGCTTTGAAGAATGTTTATGAGAAATACTTAGAAAAGCAAATGGATTTTTATGTAGCATTTATGGATCTGGAGAAGGCATATGATAAGAGTGCATAGAGATGCTCTGTGGAAGGCGTGAGCTATAGATAGGGTTGTGTGGAGGAGGGTGGATGTGTTTGAAATGAGATGTTTGAGGACAATATGTGGTGTGAGGTGGTTTGATTCAGTAAGTAATGAAAGGGTAACAGAGATGTGTGGTAATAAAAAGAGTATGGTTGAGAAAGCAGATGAGGGTGTATTGAAAAGGTTTGATCACATGGAGAAAATGAGTGGGGAAAGATTGACAAAGAGATCCGATATATGCGTCAGAGGTGGAGGGAACGAGGAGAAGTGAGACCACATTGGAGGTGGAAGGATGGAGTGAAAAAGATTTTGAGCGATCGGGGCCTGAACATACAGGAGGGAGAAATGCGTGCAAGGAATAGAGTGAATTGGAACGATGTGGTATACAGGGGTCGACGTGCTGTCAGTGGATTGAACCAGGGCATGTGTCTGGGGTATACCATGGAGAGTTTTGTGGGGCCTGGATGTGGGAAAGGAGCTGTGATTTCGGTGCATTATACATAACAGCTAGAGATTGAGTGTGAACGAATGTGGCCTTTGTTGTCTTTTCCTAGCACTAACTTCGCGCGTGCGCGGGGGGAGGGGGTGCCATTTCACATGTGGCGGGCCGGCGACGAGAATGGATGAAGGCAGCAAGTATGAATATGTACATGTGTATGTATGTATATGCCTGTGTATGTATATATACGTTGAAATGTATAGGTATGTATATGTGCGTGTGTGGACGTGTATGTATATACATGTGTATGTGGGTGTGTTGGACCATTCTTTCGTATGTTTCCATGCGCTCCCTCGCCAACACAGGAGACAGCGACAAAGTATAATAAATAGATATAACATATATATATATATATATATATATATATATATATATATATATATATATATATATATATAGAGAGAGAGAGAGAGAGAGAGAGAGAGAGAGAGAGAGAGAGAGAGACCGCTGTGCCCCTCTGACCCGTGTTCTCTCCCCTCCCCCTCGCGCGGGCACGCTCCACAGAAGCGTCGGCGGAGATCGCTGGCGGGCCTGAGCGGTACGTGCAGGAGGGCAGCGCGGTGGTCCTCAACTGTACCCTGAGGCAGCACACCCAGCCCCCGGAGTACGTCTTCTGGTACCACAACCGTACCATGATCAACTTCGACACCAACAGACAGGTGGGTCACTCTACCACAACCCGTATATCATGACGGTACCACAACCGTACCATGATCAACTTCGACACCAACAGACAGGTGGGTCACTCTACCACAACCCGTATATCATGACGGTACCACAACCGTACATCATGACGGCACCACAACCGTATATCATGATGGTACCACAACCGTATATCATGACGGTACCACAACCGTAAGACACAATCATCAACAGACAGACAACGGACAGACCTTCATCAACAGACGGACCACGGACAGACCTTCATCAACAGACAGACAACAGAGAGACCATCAACGGAAAGGTATGTGAGAGGACCTTTATCAACAGAGAGACAACGAAGAGACCTACATCAACAGACGGACCACGGGACAGACCATCATCAACAGACGGACCACGGACAGACCATCATCAACAGACAGGTAAATGTGAGCGCAGCATACGTATCTTCAACAGACAGGCAACCACACACACACACACACACGGTCCAAAAAAAAACAAAAAAAAGAATTGATTAGAATCGGAATGGAAGACAGAAATCTAGTAACGTTGCTGGAAGGGAACATCTTTTTTCACATTTGCTTGTTGACAGTAGTTTAGAATGATCAACCAGGGGATTATCCCGCCCTGGCGCTCATTATGGACACATGATATGCAAATGTTGACTCTTCTATTTTCGTCGTGAGTCACGCAGGAACGAGGAATCCAATGTTCTTTTGGCCTTCTATAACGAGGAAGTCAAGGCTGCTCGACTACCACTGTGTTATATGTATATATCTTCTTTTTTTTTTTTTCTGTGCGTGCATCTGTAAGACCAAGAAACACCTGCGGCAACCGGTTGCACCTGCAGTAGTGTCTACCACACCTGCGTAAACGGTTAAACCTGCAGTAGTGTCCACCACACCTGCAGCAACCGGTTACATCTATAGGAGCACCCTGACCCCAGGTTTTCCTTGTGCCTCCTACAGGAGCACCCTGACCCCAGGCTTCCCTTGTGCCTCCTACAGGAGCACCCTGACCCCAGGCTTCCCTTGTGCCCCCTACTGGAGCACCTTAACCCCAGGCTTCCCTTGTGCCCCCTACTGGAGCACCTTAACCCCAGGCTTCCCTTGTGCCTCCTACAGGAGCACCCTGACCCCAGGCTACCTATGTCTTCCAGGTGTCTGTACGCAAGACGAAGGACGGGAGCATCCTGACCCTGGCTGCTGTGGGCCGCACGGACTCCGGCAACTACACCTGCCTCCCCGCCAACGCCCGCCACGCCTCCATCACACTACACATCATAGCGGGTACGTCTCCTTCCATCACGTTACCTCATGGTTCATTAACTCTCCATCACAGCTACACATCATAGCGGGTACGTCTCCTTCCATCACGCTACCTCATGGTTCATTAACTCTCCATCATCCCACACATCATAGCGGGTACGTCTCCTTCCATCACGCTACTTCATGGATCATTAACTCTCCATCATCCTACACATCATAGCGGGTACGTCTCCTTCAATCACGCTACCTCATGGCTCATTAACTCTCCATCATCCTACACATCATAGCGGGTACGTCTCCTTCCATCACGCCACCTCATGGCTCATTAACTCTCCATCATCCTACACATCATAGCGGGTACGTCTCCTTCCATCACGTTAACTCATGGTTCATTAACTCTCCATCACACTACACATCATAGCGGGTACGTCTCCTTCCATCACGTTACCTCATGGTTCATTAACTCTCCATCACACTACACATCATAGCGGGTACGTCTTCTTCCATCACGTTACCTCATGGTTCATTAACTCTCCATCACACTACACATCATAGCGGGAACGTCTCCTTCCATCACGCTACCTCATGGTCCATTAACTCTCCATCATCCTACACATCACAGCGGTTACGTCTCCTTCCATCACGCTACCTCATGGTCCATTAACTCTCCATCATCCTACACATCATAGCGGGTACGTCTCCTTCCATCACGCTACCTCATGGTTCATTAACTCTCCATCATGCTACAAATCATAGCGGGTACGTCTCCTTTCATCACGCTGCCTCATGGTTCATTAACTATTCATCATGTTACACATCATAGCGGGTACGTCTCCTTCCATCACGTTACCTCATGGTTCATTAACTCTCCATCACACTACACATCATAGCGGGTACGTCTCCTTCCATCACGCTACCTCATGGTCCATTAACTCTCCATCATCCTACACATCATAGCGGGTACGTCTCCTTCCATCACGCTACCTCATGGTCCATTAACTCTCCATCATCCTACACATCATAGCGGGTACGTCTCCTTCCATCACGCTACCTCATGGTTCATTAACTCTCCATCATGCTACACATCATAGCGGGTACGTCTCCTTCCATCACGCTGCCTCATGGTTCATTAACTCTTCATCATGTTACACATCATAGCGGGTACGTCTCCTTCCATCACGTTACCTCATGGTTCATTAACTCCTCATCATCCTAAACATAGCGGGTACGTCTCCCTCCATGACGTTACCTCATGGCTCATTAACTTTCCATCATGTGTTACCATATGGCTCATTAACTCTCCATCATGTTACCTTATGGCTCATTAACTCTCCATCATGTTATACAGGGGGTTACCAAGCCTCCATCACGCTACCGATCAGGCTACCTCCTACTTCCACCATCTTTCCATCACAAGATCTATGGAATACGACCCTTCCATCACGCTATCTAGGGGGGTCCTCTCACTCCTCCATCACACTTGCGGATAGGGGATAGGGAAGAAAGAATATTTCTCACGTATTCCGTGCGTGTCGTAGAAGGCGACATGTTTACCAAATGGCGTCCTAGCTACGTCTCTTCGATGTGTATCAACTGACTTTTACATTTCTCTCTTGTGTCTCCCCTGATGATGTGATTATTACACGAGAGTACACTTGGGAACTTATCGTGTTTCATTTTCCCCGTGGACTCATAGGAATATATTGGATCACGCGGTCAATTGAGATCCCTTCCAATATATATATATATATATATATATATATATATATATATATATATATATATATATATATATATATATAAACTTTGAATTCATCTTAAAGTCCCGAATGCTCTTTTATGGGGCTCGTGCCGCTATAAGGACGCGCTCCAATATGGAGCAGACACATGATGGATTCCTTTTAAGAAAGAGAATTTCCTCGAGAAGATTGTACTCCTTTTCGTCCATTAATGACGCTACAGCCTCGCTGAAAGACCACCTTCCACAGGCAGCTTAACCACAAGAAGGCGAAGCCCATTGACAAAAACAAATATGTATATATGAATATATATATATATATATATATATATATATATATATATATATATATATATATATATATATATATACATTACACATATACGCACACCAGAAGGCCTGACACTACGACGGGCGTACGCTCCTGGACGACCTGTCGCAACTCTCGAACCCGTCGTAAGTCGAACCGATGGCACCCATTTTACAAATATCGGTGATGGTACCTTCCATGCCAGACCTTCTTTCCCCATTGTGACTCACCCCGTGTGACGGAATGTACTGCCTGTGACGCGACGCGTCGCCCGTATACAGCAACCCACCCCAGTTATGAGGTCATTCAGACGATATTGAACGAAAACGGACTGGAAAAGTGAGGAAGGGGGGATGAGGAAGCGGGAGGGGGGGGGGGGCACTGTACTGGAACATGGTCATTAGGGACTTGGGTGATGCTGGATGGATTTGGAGGGGAAAGAGGGGGAGGAAAATTAAAATGGGGTAGTTGAGGGCATTGAGGCATTACCCCCTCATGAATCATGAACCCTCATTACCCCTCCCTCATGAATCATGAGAGAGCTAACAAGCGTCGCCACACCACACGTAATGCACACACGACCCCTGGAAATACACAGACAAAACAAGAATGAGAGTGACCCTGCCCCAACCCAACCCTCCCCACAAAGAAACGGGTCTCCAACCCTGAGTCCCCGTCCATCACCACCACACTCACCCGGGCATCTTGTACGTACAGTTCAGCACAGCAGCGGAGAACCTCCACACCCTCTCGCTCCCGCGGGTGTCGTCACCGCTTCTCCCGGGCATATTGTGAGGCCTGGGGGCAGCGGGGGGTCGTTTTGTTTACCGTGGTAAATAATGAGGTAAATAATGAGGTTATCGTTGACCACCCACCAACCAACATATTGCAGTTCCAGCTGGCGGGATACGAACCGAGCGGTGTTCTGTTCGGGGTATGGTTAGAAGTATGTGTTTACGTGGGTGGGTTG
>NC_092225.1:95094486-95114486 GCF_036320965.1 Panulirus ornatus
AAGAGCGTGGTTGAGAGAGCAGAAGAGGGTGTTTTGAAGTGGTTTGGGCACATGGAGAGGATGAGTGAGGAAAGATTGACCAAGAGGATATATGTGTCGGAGGTGGAGGGAACAAGAAGAGGGAGACCAAACTGGAGGTGGAAAGATGGAGTGAAAAAGATTTTGTGTGATCGGGGCCTGAACATGCAGGAGGGTGAAAGGAGGGCAAGGAATAGAGTGAATTGGAGCGATGTGGTATACCGGGGTTGACGTGCTGTCAGTGGATTGAATCAAGGCATGTGAAGCGTCTGGGGTAAACCATGGAAAGCTGTGTAGGTATGTATATTTGCGTGTGTGGACGTATGTATATACATGTGTATGGGGGTGGGTTGGGCCATTTCTTTCGTCTGTTTCCTTGCGCTACCTCGCAAACGCGGGAGACAGCGACAAAGTATAATATAATAATAAAATAATATATATATATATATATATATATATATATATATATATATATATATATATATATATATATGTATGTATATCAAAGCAGGGAACGCCTGTCAATATAGCCGGTACACAGAACAGAGGCCCGACAAAGAGAACCATACCGTGTATAGCGCAAGGCAACGACCCGGGACTCATGAATGAGATACAGAAAATCCAAAGAGCGTAATACAGTGTCGAGCCGAGGAGAGGGAGAGGGCGCGCGCGCGGCATGACGGTGAGAACTCTCAAAACAAGAGAAGGGAGACAAAGGCACAAGGCACACACTGGTTTTCTGAACCGCTTCTCAGAGCACAGTCGGTGGGCTGAACGAGTGGCAGGGTGTGATGGAAGGTGAGAGGCTGGAGGAGGAGTTCAAACTGAGCGAGTAGCCTAGAGGGAAGAGGGAGGTGTGGTGATGACGACCTACGTCTGGCAGGAAACTGGCGGACATCTGGAGGGAATATACGAAGGCTCAGGATCGCCTCAGAAAGGAAGTAGTAGAGTGATTTAGTTTGCAATGATCCCTTAAAATATAACAAGATTATATATATGTATATATATATATATATATATATATATATATATATATATATATATATATATATATATATATATATATATATATATGTGCCTGTTGGAGGTTTGTTTATTCTATAAAGGTGCGCGTTCATATGCACTTTGTTCGTATGTATATATATATATATATATATATATATATATATATATATATATATATATTATCAAGAAAGATGGAGATGAATACTATGGATTAAGCACAAAGGCATTTAAATCATGGCAAAAAAAAATCTCGCGTTTGGAGATCTTATCGGTAGGTCGGTAGGTACACACACTCTCTCTCTCTCTCTCTCTCTCTCTCTCTCTCTCTCTCTCTCTCTCTCTCTCTCTCCCCCAGGCATCGTTCTGTTTCGTTATAGAGAATGTCTCATCTCATGACTGTCTCATTCCATTTTCCTCTGACGTATCTCATCTCGCTAATGTCTCCTTAGTGTCTCATCCTACTTTGTCACAGAGATGTCTCGCCCCTCCCACGGATCTCTCATATTGTCTCGTTCGAGTTCGATTGAGATATCTCACATCTCTCTGTGTGCTGTCTAATGGTCATGCCTTGACTGAGATATCTAACCTATCGACCAGTCTTTTCACTGTCGAACGTCATTACTTGTCATAAATGGGGTATGAGAAGAAGACGTGTGTATGCATAATGTATATCATACGTACGTATCATATGTATAGGTGACGGGCCTCAACAGTGCTGTGGTAGGGGGGTGAAGTGTGTCAGACAGACAGAGAGACAGACAGACAGACAGACAGACAAAGGAGGGACAGACTACCAACCTTACCTCAGAGAACCAAGGCTGATAGTCGTGCCAAGAGGCAAGGTGAGGCTCGGCCCCTCGGGTGGCGTTCTCATCACGTCCATCCCTCTGAGGGAGAACACTGTACGTCTACGTCGCCACCCTCGTGACGTAAACCCCCCTCCCTCCTGTCCTTGGGTTCGTCTGGGACGGGCGACGACCACGCCTCGCGTCTTCTTGTGAACCGTTTTCCGTAGCTGTTCCCATGCATGTTTATTTCTCCTGGTGGTTCATGGAATACTCCCCACGTCTTTTACGCAGGCACCTCCTCCTACATTTTTGCCTGGTGATCTTTCTGGCATGTTCCACCAACTTAGCAACGTCGTTTCTTCCTTGTTAAGAGGCTTTCAAGTCCATGATATTGTCTTTCGTCTCTTCAGTAATTTGCCGCCATGCATACATGACGGTGCCCGCAAAAAAGAAACACTGTCCGTGCCACAATATATTTTCAAAGGCGATACACGGTTAAAGTTTATTGAAGGTAAAAGCATGTGACGCCCTCAGGGTAAAACCACCGTACACCTGGTCGCTGAAAACAGTGTTTCTTAAGGTGTGAGCACCAGAGGCCTGCCTCAGTGTTCCTCAGGCTATCTTGAGAAGGATGCTCTTTCTTTACTCCTCCAGACTGCCACTTCATTTTTAGAATTTCGCTTCTGTGTGTTCTGTATTTGTTCCACCTTGTGCTTCATGATGGCTGGCTCTTACCTTGAGAAGGAGAAGAAAGCCCGAATAGTCGCACATAAACAAGAAAGTGTGGGTACAAGAGAGAATTTGGTGGAGCACTGGGCGCTGAGAAAGCACGATCAGGCGACTGCTTCCCACAACACCTCATCAGGGCCTCGCTTCATCCAGGAGGTCAAGACCCTTTGGAACTCAAACCTCAAGACCTAGAATGCTTCAGGAACAC
Organism: Panulirus ornatus; assembly: GCF_036320965.1. Taxonomy (NCBI): domain Eukaryota; kingdom Metazoa; phylum Arthropoda; class Malacostraca; order Decapoda; family Palinuridae; genus Panulirus; species Panulirus ornatus. Next base: position 95,097,235 of record NC_092225.1, read on the forward strand.
TGCCAGTGCCATGCCCCAGACGTCTGCAAGATGGTAATCAAGGCCAAAGAAAAGAGATGACAAAACACTTCAATGTAAGTGTTGACATCGTCCTTTGAACACGTATGAAGGAGGAGGCAGACTAAGTCTTCGGCAGACACCATCATGAATCTTTCTCCTTCTCTTTGAGGAGCGTAAGATACGAGTTCTCTCAGCCTCCCACACAAGCTCACGCGTTCCATCCCCTTGGAACGTGTTCGTAAAGGCGCTGCTGAATTGTCTCTAAATATTTTATCTCCTCTTGTTTTGTTTGACGGCCACGCGACACGCAGCCGTCGCTAACCCACCCCGATACCCAGGCGGGGCAGCGCCGGTGTAGATATATACTACCCCTTGGTCGGTGGCAGCCTACCACCACCTTCCTACCAGAGAAGGAGAGGCCAGAGAAGGAGAGGGAGTACCTACCTACCTACCTATCTACCTACCAGTACCTACGACGAGGTTTACCCTTGATAGCAGAACACACCGCACATGTCTTGCTTGATGTATACGACTGTTCGTATCAGCTAACCACCCGTATCACACAATCATCGACTCTGGGTTCCTCTGGGACTGATTCCAACCACGCGTCAAGTTTTCTTTCTGCACGTCTCTGTCGTCGTTCGTTCCGCGCGCCTCTCTTATTTCTCCTGGTAGTTAGGGTGAACGACCGTTCTGGCCTTCCTGGTTACGATAGTCATCTACGTTTGTCTGACTCATTCACCTGTGTGTTCCGCGGTGATCCTGATGACTTAACTTACTCTGTATCTCTCCCAGGATCTTTCAGGTTCAAACACATTCTTATACTTATGTCCATAACACGTTGCTATGCGTAGTCAAATATGTTTCTCTTATCCAAAAGAGAGAAAAAAAAATATATCTCGATTATAGACGAAGAATTAATACCTTTTTTTTCTCTCTCTCACTCTCTTGTTTATCCCCTCACAGGTGACGCTCCCGCGGCCATGCAGGTGTCTGGGGGAAGCCCCGCCCGACCTGACCTGCTGCTGGTGCCGCTGCTGCTCCTGCTGTTTCTGCTGGGAGGAGGAGGAGGAGGAGGAGGAGGAGCCACCACCACCGCCTCCACCACCACCTCCACCTCCTCCTCCTGCCTTCCTCGCACCTCCTTGTGATAAGACACACGGGAGAATATCTTCCGTCATCGACAGACCTCATAGGCATGAGGTGGTGACAGAAGAAACAGTGGGAAACTCTCGTGAAAAAACAAGCTAAATTACCAGTCCTTTTTACATCAATAAATGTAAATACGTTAATCTAAGGTTACTGAGTGAGTGTAAATAAGTTAGACTATCATTATGAGAAAGGAGGCATTTGGTGAGGTGGGTATGTATATTCTGAGGTAAACATACGCGAGTGGAAAAAGATGGGTTTACGAGTGTGTGTGTGCACGTAGCCTACATGGCAGAGTCGAGTGCTGCCAGCTCGACAAGTGATAATAGTCGACAGTGAGCGTCGACAGTGATAATAGGACAGTGATGCCTTAGGGTTACGAATGGAAACTGCCAATGGGAGAAGTTGATACCGTACAGGATATCAAATACGACATTAGTGAGGGAAGGAAAGGGAAAAAGAAAAAAAGAAAAGAGGAATACAAAACATGGTTTCTGTGTAACTAAGACGAGGAACCAGTGTGGCACAGCTGGTGTACGTAGAGAACACTGCCACGACGAGACTTCTCACACGATGGCAACAGAAGATGTCCTTGGCAAGAGTATGAGGAGGAGGGTGGGTCACCAAGGCAGGAGTGTGTAGCGAGACGGTGTACATAGACCGTGGTGTGTAACGCACTTACCACCACCTGTGGTGGAGATCGCCAGTGTCTTGGTTGTGGCATCAGTGGCTGCGTGGAAAGTAACAAAAAGTGGAACTGATGAACTCACTAGATAGACAACTAGTGGAAGTGATGATATGTGTGATATGGCAACAGCGGGTGCAATACGGGCAAAGAACACGTGGCAAAGTGTGAACAAAAAAAGGGGACACATGGCAGAGGTGGTGGCAACCTTATCATCGGCTATGGCAACTTTCATGTTAGGAAAGTATGAGGGGGAAATGGTGAGGCGTGTGGCTGACCCCCAAGGGTCTGGGAGACCATACAGACCAGAGGGTGTGTGCGATGGGAGACCCCTGCAGACCAGAGGGTGTGTGTGTGGTGGGAGAGACCCTGCAGACCAGAGGGTGTGTGTGTGGTGGGAGAGACCCTGCAGACCAGAGAGTGTGTGTGTGGTGGAGAGACCCTGCAGACCAGAGTGTGTGTGTGTGGTAGGAGAGACCCTGCAGACCAGAGGGTGTGTGTGTGTGTGGTGGGAGAGACCCTGCAGACCAGTGGGTGTGTGTGTGTGGTGGGAGAGACCCTGCAGACCAGAGGGTGTGTGTGTGTGTGGTGGGAGAGACCCTGCAGACCAGAGGGTGTGTGTGTGTGTGGTAGGAGAGACCCTGCAGACCAGAGGGTGTGTGTGTGTGTGGTGGGAGAGACCCTGCAGACCAGAGGGTGTGTGTGTGTGGTGAGAGACCCTGCAGACCACATAACAGTGAACAGCATCATCTTCATGCTTCAACAGAGACACCATCATGCAGCTGTTGTACCACCGCTGCTGCTGCTGCATGGTAGCGAGGCCGCAGCTGACCAAGGTCGTACAACAGCTGGGTCAAGAAGGTGACATCCTTCTGTGTCCTTACTTATATAAACAGCAGCAGGAAAATCATCAACATCGTGTCCCTTCAAAATATAAACTGGTCCCGTATATACATCGACACATGTGACGATCAACAGCAATTCTCCACACACACACACACACTCTCTCTCTCTCTCTCTCTCTCTCTCTCTCTCTCTCTCTCTCCACTCTCTCTCTCTCTCTCTCTCTCTCTCTCTCTCTCTCTCTCTCTCCACTCTCTCTCTCTCTCTCTCTCTCTCTCTCTCTCTCTCTCTCTCTCTCTCTCTCTCTCTCTCCTCTCTCTCTCTCTCTCTCTCTCTCTCTCTCTCTCTCTCTCTCTCTCTCTCTCTCTCACTCTCTCTCTCTCTCTCTCTCTCTCTCTCTCTCTCTCTCTCTCTCACTCTCTCTCTCTCTCTCTCTCTCTCTCTCTCTCTCTCTCTCTCCACTCTCTCTCTCTCTCTCTCTCTCTCTCTCTCTCTCTCTCTCTCTCTCTCTCTCTCTCTCTCTCTCTCTCTCTCTCTCCACTCTCTCTCTCTCTCTCTCTCTCTCTCTCTCTCTCTCTCTCTCTCTCCTCTCTCTCTCTCTCTCTCTCTCTCTCTCTCTCTCTCTCTCTCCACTCTCTCTCTCTCTCTCTCTCTCTCTCTCTCTCTCTCTCTCTCTCTCTCTCTCTCTCTCTCTCTCCACACACACACACACACACACCCACACAACGCGTTCCTTCCGGGTTGTGATCTGGTGTCACGGCAGCCTCATACATCAGTAACCATTGCCGGGAGTATGTGGCGAGTCGTGCTGATCTGTGAGGTATATGAAATGAGGTAGATATACGACGATAGATAATACAAAGGAGTAGTGTTGATGTGTGTGGTATGAAATGAGGTAGATATACGACGATAGATAATGCGAAGGAGTAGTGTTGATGTGTGAGGTATGAAATGAGGTAGATATACGACGATAGATGATACAAAGGAGTAGTGTTGATGTGTGATGTATGAAATGGGATGGATATACGACGATAGATAATACAAAGGAGTAGTGTTGATGTGTGAGGTATGAAATGGGATAGACATACGACGATAGATAATGCGAAGGAGGAGTATTGATGTGTGAGGTATGGAATGCGATAGACATACGACGATAGATAATGCGAAGTTGGTCTATCTCGTCTGTGGGGACGAGAGAATCATTTTTCAAATTTTCCATCCATAGTTCGTCTTATTCTTACACTCTGTATAGATAAACGACTTTTTCTTTTTCTTTAATGTTCCAAGAGAAGGAACAGAGAAGGGAGCCAGGTGAGGAAGTTCCCTCAAAGGCCCAGTCCTCTGTTCTTAACGCTACCTCGCTAACGCGGGAAATGGCGAATAGTATGAAAGAAAGAAAGATGTGTGTGTGTGTGTGTGTGTGTGTGTGTGTGTGTGTGTGTGTGTGTGTGTGTGTGAACCAGCTGGGGATCCCGTTTGTGGCAGATGACAAGGTCAGCTTGAGGTCAGGCGTCAGCGTGAAAAAGCCGCTGTCAGCCACAGGGCATGGATCGTCAGCCGTCAGGACGCACGTTAAGCCTGGCACGGTAGACAGACCGGCGTCAGGACCGGCTGGCTGGCGTCAGCGAGATATGAGTGAGCGAACGTCAGCGTGGCTCTGTCAGGGGGGGGGGGGAGGGATTAAACTGTCAGCCACATGACCAGACCGTCAATGGCACGGGGGTGGGGGTGTGTAGTGGGGAGGAGGTGGGGGGTGGGGGGGACTGACATCTTCCAACTGAATTTCTTGGAGACCCTCCCCTCCAAAAAAAGAAAACGGAGAGAGAGAGAGAGAGAGAGAGAGAGAGAGAGAGAGAGAGAGAGAGAGAGAGAGAGAGAGAGAGAGAGAGAGAGAGAGAGAGAGAGAGAGAGCCCCTCAAACGGAGAAAGAGGGAGAGCCCCTCAAACGGAGAGGGAGAGAGAGAGAGAGAGAGAGAGAGAGAGAGAGAGAGAGAGAGAGAGAGAGACCCTCAAACGGAGAGAGAGAGAGAGCCCCTCAAACGGAGAGAGAGAGAGAGAGAGAGAGAGAGAGAGAGAGAGAGAGAGAGAGAGCACAGCACCTTTTTTGGAGCTTGTTTATTTGTTTGTTTGTTTTTGTTTTCTTCTAGACACTTGATAAAATCAGACGTTAGTTGACCTTCCCATTCCCAGGACGGTCGAGGCCTTACGTGAGTGTACTTGCAATGCTGGGGCGGAAAAAAAAGGAGATTAAGGAAAGGGAAAGGACGAAAAAAAAAGAAAAAAAAAAAGAAAAATAATAAGAGACGTGTGTCCAATTCGCTGGCTCTTTCCCTTCAAGTGGCACTTACCCTCCCTCTCTACTAACGGCCTCGTGAGAGAGAGAGAGAGAGAGAGAGAGAGAGAGAGAGAGAGAGAGAGAGAGAGAGAGAGAGAGAGAGAGAGAGAGAGAGACTCTCACACGCCAATGAAGGCCTTAATGATAATATTCTGGTTCATAAGATCAAAATGATTTTCCATAATGGTGAGATGGGGAGGTTTTTTTTTACACCCTCCTGAGAGTTTGACTTTTAAACGCCAGGGGGAAAACGCCCACAGGCGTTCGAAATGTGAGATGGGGGAGAGGTGGGTGTTGGGGTGGGGTGTGGGGCAGGGGGGGGGTCGTTTAAAACAGCGTTCGCCTGCGTTCATGGTGAGGTGAAGACATACATACATACATACATACATAACAGGCATACACAGATACATACATGCATGTATACTCAACAGGCAACATACACTAGAATACATATATACATGGACATGCGTGTGTGAGAGCGACTGTTGACAAGTGAACTCTTATTACAATCGTTAGCAGTGAGAACAGTGACTCTTCACTGCACCCCAGCAGACAGGACCACTTGACCGCACACACATACCCAACCCCTTCACGATCACCAGTTAGACCCCGGACCAACCCACGTACAGTCACTGCTACCAACGCCATACAGTCACTGCTACCCACGTAGTACAGTTGCTGTTACCCACGCACAGTCACTGCTACCCAAGTAGAGTCGCTGTGACTTAAGTACAGTGACTGCTACCCACGTACAGTCACTGCTACCCAAGTACAGTCACTGTTACCCACGTACAGTCACTGTTACCCACGTATAGTCACTGCTACCCAAGTAAAGTCACTGTTACCCACGCACAGTCACTGTTACCCACGTACAGTCACTGTCACCCACGTACAGTCACTGTTACCCACGTACAGTCACTGTTACCCACGTACAGTCACTGTCACCCACGTACAGTCGCTGCTACCCACGTACAGTCACTGTTACCCTCGTACAGTCACTGTCACCCACGTACAGTCACTGCCACCCACGTACAGTTACTGACCAGACTAAAGGGACCAGTGGGGATCGGTCTAGTGGTCTCCCAGACCCCAGTCAAGAGGGGGGATCAAAGAGAAGAAAACGGGAAAACCTAAGAGAGAAAAAAAATTTAAAAGCCAAGCCATTTAAGACTCAGCCACACTCGCTACGGATTGAGCTCTGTTGCCCCTTCTGTACACGGCCATCTGTTGCACATATCTGTTGCACATAGATTATATAAACCGTGACGTTGTTACCTGTTTTCTATATACCTATATCGGCCGTTAACGGATTCTATCTGTTATTTATATATATATATATATATATATATATATATATATATATATATATATATATATATATATATATATACATATATATATATATATATATATATATATATATATATATATATATATATATATATATATATGAATATATATATATATATATATATATATATATATATATATATATATATATATATATATATATATATATATATATATATATATATATAAGGCATGTCAGTATCATATTACCTTGTACATACATACTGCTCTGTGAACACTATTAATCATATTAATAATGATAATAATAATCTCTGTTGTACAAAAAAAAACCCAAAATATGTCAAACTCCTTCGACAGGAGAGGCGAGTGTGTGTGTGTGTGTGTGTGTGTGTGTGTGTGTGTGTGTGTGTGTGTGTGTGTTCCCTTGTGTACATAAAGAGAGAGTGTTGGGGGGAGTAGAGTTCGTGGTCTCACACAACGCACTCCCACTCAACCATGTAGTTTCTTCCTTCCTTAACCCTTAACTACCAAACTACCACACCCCCTTCCCCAACCCATACGAGAAAAATATGTCCCTCCCTCCACCCACCCCATACGAAAAATGTCTCCCCCTTCCCTCCGTCCCTCCCAGCTCCCTCCCTCCCTGCTCCCTCCCTGCAATGTCAGATCCGTTGAAATTGTCCAAAAATGCTTCTCCAAAGCCGATTGTTTTAGGTGTGAGTCATCTATCCGTCTGTGTTTGACCCTCATTATTTTCATTTCTATTTCCCCCTCTTTTTTTTTTTTTTTTGGCACTGAAAGACATTTTATAAAGAGATGAGAAGTAGAGATATCATCATTTCTTTGGACACGATAGCTTACAAATGTACATATTTGTTACCTTGAGGTCGCGATATATATACATATATATGTATGTATATATATATATATATATATATATATATATATATATATATATATATATATATATATATATATATATATATATATCATCACTCCGAGTGAAAGAAAACGTATACATAATATTACTTTGAATGGGATGAAAAATAAACAATAACAGACCAATTTTTTTAAACACTGGCTTCTTGAATGAGATGAAACATAGACACACAATAAGAAATTGTATATTGATTTTTTCACATCAATACCAGCGAGCGGGAAAGGGGGCGTCTCGAACCCCCTGGTTGTGGTTACGGGCGAGACACGGAGACCTCAGAGCCAACATTATCTCTCCCGCGTCATGACGTCATGCACGCATCTCTCCATGCGTGCATGGCACGCCTCTCACTGCCCAAGGGCGGGAAGTCGGTTGCTCCACACAGACGCTCGCTCACTTGTCTTACGTGCCTGTTGACGGCTCTTGAGGTCTGCTGCTGTGGCCATGGTATGTTACGACTGCTCCTGGTATGTTGCGATGGCCATGGTATGTTGTGATGGCCATGGTATGTTGTGATGGCCATGGTATGTTGCGATGGCCATGATATGTTGTGATGGCCATGGTATGTTCTGATGGCCATGATATGTTGTGATGGCCATGATATGTTGTGATGGCCATGGTATGTTGCGATGGCCATGGTATGTTGTGATGGCCATGATATGTTGTGATGGCCATGGTATGTTGTGATGGCCATGATATGTTGTGATGGCCATGGTATGTTGTGATGGCCACGGTATGTTGTGATGGCCATGATATGTTGTGATGGCCATGATATGTTGTGATGGTCATGGTATGTTGTGATGGTCATGGTATGTTGTGATGGCCATGGTATGTTGTGATGGCCATGGTATGTTGTGATGGCCATGGTATGTTGTGATGGCCATGGTATGTTACGACTGCTCATGGTATGCTGTGATGGCCATCATATGTTGTGACGGCCATGGTATGTTGCTTGGGGTCTTGTATGTGGTGATTGCTGTGGTATGTTGACGTCATCCCATGTGTTGCCGCGTCCAGCGTATCATGTTGTGTTGCTCACGATGTGTTGCAGCGGTCAGCATGCTGAGGTAGGTGTTTCTACGAGTGAGCAAAACAGTCATGCGTCTGTAAAAGGTGTGTTGCCATAGTTGGAGTGTTGCCTAGGTATAACGTATATTGCCATGGCAACGGTGTTACTTCAGTATAGGGTGTGTTGCCATGGTCACAGTTTTGCTGTGGCCGCAGTGTTGCTGTGGTCACGGTGTTGCCATGGTCACGGTGTTGCCATGGTCACAGTGTTGCTGTGGTCACGGTGTTGCCATGATCACAGTGTTGCTGTGGTCACGGTGTTGCCATGGTCAGGGTGTTGCCATGGTCAGGGTGTTGCCATGGTCACAGTGATGCTGTGGTCACAGTGTGCCATGGTCACAGTGTTGCCATGGTCACAGTGTTGCCGTGGTCACGGTGTTGCCATGGAAACGGTGTTGCTGTGGTCACGGTGTTACCATGGTCACAGTGTTGCCATGGTCACGGTGTTGCCATGGTCACAGTTCTGCCGTAGTCACGGTGTTGCCATGGACACAGTGTTGCTGTGGTCACAGTGCTGCCATGGTCACAGTGTTGCTGTGGTCACAGTGTTGCCGTAGTCACAGTGTTGCCATGGTCACAGTGTTGCTGTGGTCACAGTGTTGCCATGGTCGCAGCGTACCAAGGCAATGAGAGTCATCACCACGGCAACAGGTGACCCGACTCGCTGTCCGTCTTCATTAAAGGGCAACAGTTGGTCCCCAAGCGCTCCAACCTACCACCGTTGAACGTCATCAACGTAACGCCGTTGAACGCGTCGGCACATAGCCGCTGAACGTGTCAGTACGCAGCCGTTGAACGTGTGAACGTACCGCCGTTGAATGCGTCGACGAACTGCCAGAGAACGTACCAACATACCGCCGGCTGAACACGTCAATAATAACAACCACAACGTTGAACGCGTCAACAATAACCGCCAATTGAACGCATCCAAACACTAACCCCCGATTGAAACGCGTCCAACCACACCCGCCAATATTAAAAGCGTCAACAACAACAACAACAATGCCAACTGAACTCGATCAACAAACAATAACCGCCAACTGAACGCGTCCAACCACACCCGCCAATTTTTGAACGCGTTCAACACTGGGCCTAACGGGGGGTGTCCTCGGGTGTAACCCTCGTTTTCTTCTGTGCTCCGGGTCAAGTTCCATATCAAGGGGGGGAAACTATACTGTGTTGTACTCAAACACCAAATGTCACATAGCTGTGTCTCTAGGATATAAATAAAGGGCGACTTTTACCCACCTGGCTTGGTTTTATTTCTCCCCACTACAGAGATAAGGTGATGAAACTGGCTCTTACCAGATGGAAGCTAAGGAACGAGATGGTATATATATATATATATATATATATATATATATATATATATATATATATATATATATATATATATATATATATATTTTTTTTTTTCAAACTATTCGCCATTTCCCGCGTTAGTGAGGTATATACATTATATACATAAAAATATAAAATAGAAAAATAAATAAATATATGTATATATATATATATATATATATATATATATATATATATATATATATATATAAAATAAAAAAATAGAAAAATAAATATATATATATATATATATATATATATATATATATATATATATATATATATATAAGGGAAAACAATTGAGAAATTTTACTCAAGTAATCACAATACAGATCTTTTCATAAAATAAATACCTTCAAAGTTGAGATACTTATACTTAGAAAGCTCCACGTCACAGACTTATAAAAGACCACTATAATGATCTATACTTATAATATTACTTTTCCTTCGTCTTGTCTTCCAATACAGATGGATTTGAATCCTACGCTTTTCCTTATCTACGAAAGCACCTTGGAGCAGCTACGCCTTGCTGATATGAAAGCTTCAAGCTTCTGCACTGACTTAAACTTTCCTGACGTGAAAAGCTTTGAGCTGTTGCACGGACTTGAGCCTGCCTGACGTGGAAGCTTTAAGCTGTTAGATTGAATTAACCCTCTTGACACGAAAGCTTAAAGCTGTCGCGCCACCACTACGACCCTCCTGAAGTGAAAGCTCTTAAGCTGTTGCTGCACCACATCAACACTCCTGACCTGGAAGCTTTTTTTTTTTTAAGCTTGTTGCACCACGATCAGCCCTCCTAATGCGAAAGCTTTAGCTTTGGGAGAGTAAGCCATCACCCCTTCCCTCACCTCCCTACCCTCCACCCCTTCAAACCACCACCCCTCCCCTCCCCTCCATCGTCGGGACTTAGTCACAGCGAACCTCCCCCCTCCCCTTCTTCTTTCCTCCCCCTCCCTCCACCCCTCCCCTCCCTCCCTCCCTCCCTCCCTCCCTCTTCCCTCCAGCGGAGGGGCATAAAGTGACACTCCAAAAGAGTAAAGAACACCGGCAGATCTAAGCTGACCCCATGTGTGTGTGTGTGTGTGTGTGTGTGTGGTGGGGAAGAAGGGTAGCCATGACCCCTCCACCCACCCCCCCTCTCTCCCTCCTCCTCCTCCTCGCCTCCTCCTCCTCCTCCTCCTCCTCCTCCTCCTCCTCCTCGCCTCCTCCTCCTCCTCCTCCTCGCCTCCTCCTCGCCTCCTCCTCCTCCTCCTCCTCCTCGCAGAACCCGAACTCCTCCTCCCAAATTGGCCGTTGTGAGTAGACGGGTCCGGCCGGATTAACGTGAGCTCCGGCCGGATTAGCATGAGGTCAAGACGCCGACCGGACGCGTGGGTGGACCGCGAGGACGGGACGGCCCCGCACAGTGGACCGCGAGTGGACCGCGAGGTCGGTCAAGACAGCACGTGAGGGGATGAAGCAGGAGGATCCGTCGTGCTTCAGCCCAGTCAACTGTGTGGTGTGTGTGTACCGCACGCACGCACGCACGCACGCGCACACACACACACACACACACACACACACACACACACACACACCAGCCCCGAGGGGGGGGGGGGGAGGATGATGAACACCTGGGTTGACCGCTCCGCTCGGGACACCCCCCCCCCCCGCGACCAAGGTCGGGCCTGTGCGTGAGCCATGGTCAGCGACGCCAGACACTACACCACGGAAGCCCACGTGTGTGTGTGTGTGTGTGTGTGTGTGTGTGTGTGTGTGTGTGTGTGTGTGTGTGGTGGGGGGGTATGTATTTGTGTGTGTGTGTGTGTGTGTGTGTGTGTGTGTGTGTGTGTGTGTGAGGACGTCATACCCTAACAACCCACACAAATCCTTCCCCTCACTTGACCTGAAGACTCGCGAGTCTAGTTTGACCTGACCTGACCCGACCTGACCCCTCAAAAGGGAAGGGTTAGTCTAGTGTCCTCTTCCAACTTCACATCTAACAGCATAAAACCATATAAATCACTGCTATACACATCTAGAAAATATATATAAATAGCAACTATATACATCTACAGATTATATAAATTTCTAATGTACACATACAGACATTATATAAATCTCTGATACACACATCTGCGAAACGCATCAGTCGTCATTCACATCTTCAAACTATATAAACCGCTATCATACACATTTAGAAACGCCATAAATCGTTACTATGGACGTTTAAATACTATATAAACAGGTAATATAGAAACTATATAAATCGCTACTAAACACATCCATAAAGTACATAAAACGTGATCATACACATCTAGGAACTATATCAATCTCTACAATATACATCTAGATATCATATCATTCGCTATAATACACACCAGAAAATTTTATACATCGCTATCATACACATCTAGAAACCATATTAATCGCTGACACACACACACATTGAGAACCTATATAAATCGTTACTTTGCACATCAAGAAACTAGATAAATCGCCACTATACACATTTTTATAAATCGTTAACATACATATCTAAGAACGATATAAATGTATCATTTACCTTAAGGAAACTGAGAGGAAAATCTTATCTAAACTTTACAAGTAAAAAGTTAATAGTAATTCAATCACTACCAGAGACACTGTAGTAATACTTATACTTAAATACTTGTTCTTCATTGCTTTAAGTACACACAATACATAAGGTCACGTCCAGGACACGAGATCAAGAAAGCACATGTACAGAGCACGAGGCCACGACAGGTCACGTCCAGAAGAAGAGGTCACAAGAGACATCATGTCCTCGAACACGAGGTCATGATAGGTCACGTCCAGAAGAAGAGGTCACTAGAGACATCATGTCCTCGAACACGAGGTCACTATAGGTCACGTCCAGAAGAGGAGGTCACAAGAGACATCATGTCCTCGAACACAAGGTCATGATAGGTCACGTCCTGAAGAAGAGGTCACTAGAAACATCATGTCCTCGAACACGAGGTCACTATAGGTCACATCCAGAAGAAGAGGTCACTAGAGACATCATGTCCTCGAACACGAGGTCATGATAGGTCACGTCCAGAAGAAGAGGTTACTAAAGACATACCAATGTCCTCGAGACCACGAGAGGTCATGAAAAGTCACGTCCAGAAGAAGAGGTCACTAGAGACATCATGTCCTCGAGACCACGAGAGGACATGAAAGGTCACGTCCAGGAGGAGAGGTCACGAGATAGCACGTCCTCGAGACCACGAGAGGTCACCTCCAAATCGTCTCGGACGCCTCCTAACCACAAGAGTACGACATCAAAGAGAGACAAGAGAAAAACACCAGTAATGAATTGTCCCGCCACACAGTCATTAGCGAGGATCCATGACTCAAACAACACACTTCAACAGATGACCAACAACCACTACCACCCCCCCAAACCATCCAACCACACCCTCACCACCCCCTTCCCACCTCCCCCACTCCTTCCACTGCGATATACAGTCATTGCAACCTTTCCTTCCCCCCCACACCGCCTCCTCCTCCCCCACCGTGAATTAAAAGGTTTTGAGCAGCATTTCACCGAGAGAGAGAGAGAGAGAGAGAGGGTATGTTCACGCCAGCTTTGGCGTTTGGACGAGTGTCCATAACGTCATTCCAATGATAACGAATACAGGGAGGAAAATGGACGCTAATTACAAGGCAGGATTTGCATACGTCCAGATGGCCTCCCGCTGGGCCAGTGTGCAGCAGAGAAATCATTTTCACTTTGAAGTTGTCGGTGTATATATATTTGTCCCTTTATATTCATACCTTTTATATCTATCTGTCTATTTCTTTATGCATATACATCCATGTATGCTTAACTAATATACATACATGCATACATTATATATATATATATATATATATATATATATATATATATATATATATATATATATATATATATATATATATATATGATGGCGATGACATGTACAGAGCATCAGATTGGGGAAGAGTAGTGTGGGTTCAGAAGTGGTAGAGGATGTGTGGATCAGGTGTTTGCTTTGAAGGATGTGTGTGAAAAGTACTTAAGATTACATATGGATTTCTATGTAGCATCTACGGATCTGGAGAAGGCATATGATAGGGTTGATAGAGACGCTTTGTGGAAGGTCTTATGAATATGTGATGCTGGAAGTAAGCTGTTAGAAGCAGTGAAAAGTTTTTTACCAAGGGTGTAAGGCGTGTGTCCGAGTAGGAAGAGAAGAGAGTGACTGGTTCCCAGCGAAGGTCCGTCTGCGGCGGGGGTGTGTGTGATGTCCCCAATGTTGCTTAATTTGTTTATGGATGTGTTGAGGGAGGTAAATGCAAGAGTCTTGGAGAGAGGGGCGAGTATGCAGTCTGTTCGGGATGAGAAGGACTGGGAAGTGAGTCAGTTGTTGTTCGCCAATGATACAGTACTGGTGGCTGATTCGAGCGAGAAAATGCAGAAGTTGGTGACCGTGTTTGGAAGGGTGCGTGAAAGGAGAAAGCTGACAGTAAATATGAATAAAAGCAAGGTTATCAGGTTGAGTAGGGTTGAGGGACAAGTTAGTTGGGATGTAAGTTTGAATATATATATATATATATATATATATATATATATATATATATATATATATATATATATATATATATATATATAAAATATATATATACTCACACACAAGGGGCAGTCGGAAGGCTTCACAAACACGGCAAGGGAAAAAAGGACCTTTATATTCCCAAACCTTCACTCTTGACATTCCCTCACCACCCACTCCCAGGACTCACTTCCCACTCCTACGCCCTTCCCTCTGATCCTCTCTTGGTCAAGTCCAGCGATCACCTCGCTCGCTACGTGTGTGTGTGTCTGTGTGTGTGGTAGGAGGAGGAAGAGGAGGAGGAGGAGTAGGAAGAATGTTGCTGCCTCTCTCAGCTCGAGACTGCGCTCGCTCGTCCGTTTGTTTCGAAACCAAAAAAGAATTCATTTTTTCCCTTTGAGTTTTGATTACGTGCATAGGTACAGCCTATCACCCTCCCCCCTTCCCCCCAAGAAGGGTGAGTGTTTATATCCCTTCCAAACCTACTGTCCTATTTTTTTTCACCCCCCATCCGATTTCTACTGTCTGCAGCGTCTTTGAATCTCTTCCCAGTTCCCATTTTCTTAAAGATTCTGAACCCTCCACAATCTACTCTCTGATCAATAGAGGATTTTTTTTTTTTTTTTTTTGCAAGGCACTTGCCTCCATTGGGAGGCAAGTGCCTCGGAGGTTTTACAGACAGAGTGAGTGTCGGCAGGCAACTCGAGTCTGAACCGGTGTCACTTTCCGTTTCCTTCCTTCCTTCCGCCGCCAAGCTTTGGAAACTCCCTCACCATCTGGCGTCTTCTCCCTCACAGCTACGGCCCGCCACTCTTTGAAGGGCAGGTTCACCAACTCCTCCAAATCATTCTCGCCCTCTCTCTCTCTCTCTCTCTCTCTCTCTCTCTCTCTCTCTCTCTCTCTCTGCTCTTCTGTGTCTTATCAGCCATTTCTGCCACCACCTGGGGGCCTGGGGTCGGAGGGGACTTTATATCGTTGATCGGCAGCTACAACACCGACAGGAGACTGGGCCCCTCACTGTCCACGCGACATCTGTTTCTCCAGCTTTATATATATATATATATATATATATATATATATATATATATATATATATATATATATATATTATATTTTTCTATTTTTTTATTATACTTTGTCGCTGTCTCCCGCGTTTGCGAGGTAGCGCAAGGAAACAGACGAAAGAAATGGCCCCCCCCCCCCCCATACACATGTATATACATACGTCCACACACGCAAATATACATACCTACACAGCTTTCCATGGTTTACCCCAGACGCTTCACATGCCTTGATTCAATCCACTGACAGCACGTCAACCCCGGTATACCACATCGCTCCAATTCACTCTATTCCTTGCCCTCCTTTCACCCTCCTGCATGTTCAGGCCCCGATCACACAAAATCTTTTTCACTCCATCTTTCCACCTCCAATTTGGTCTCCCTCTTCTCCTCGTTCCCTCCACCTCCGACACATATATCCTCTTGGTCAATCTTTCCTCACTCATTCTCTCCATGTGCCCGAACCATTTCAAAACACCCTCTTCTGCTCTCTCAACCACGCTCTTTTTATTTCCACACGTCTCTCTTACCCTTACGTTACTCACTCGATCAAACCACCTCACACCACACATTGTCCTCAAACATCTCATTTCCAGCACATCCATCCTCCTGCGCACAACTCTATCCATAGCCCACGCCTCGCAACCATACAACATTGTTGGAACCACTATTCCTTCAAACATACCCATTTTTGCTTTCCGAGATAATGTTCTCGACTTCCACACATTCTTCAAGGCCCCCAGAATTTTCGCCCCCTCTCCCACCCTATGATCCACTTCCGCTTCCATGGTTCCATTCGCTGCCAGATCCACTCCCAGATATCTAAAACACTTCACTTCCTCCAGTTTTTCTCCATTCAAACTCACCTCCCAATTGACTTGACCCTCAACCCTACTGTACCTAATAACCTTGCTCTTATTCACATTTACTCTTAACTTTCTTCTTCCACACACTTTACCAAACTCAGTCACCAGCTTCTGCAGTTTCTCACATGAATCAGCCACCAGCGCTGTATCATCAGCGAACAACAACTGACTCACTTCCCAAGCTCTCTTATCCCCAACAGACTTCATACTTGCCCCTCTTTCCAAAACTCTTGCATTTACCTCCCTAACAACCCCATCCATAAACAAATTAAACAACCATGGAGACATCACACACCCCTGCCGCAAACCTACATTCACTGAGAACCAATCACTTTCCTCTCTTCCTACACGTACACATGCCTTACATCCTAAATAAAAACTTTTCACTGCTTCTAACAACTTGCCTCCCACACCATATATTCTTAATACCTTCCACAGAGCATCTCTATCAACTCTATCATATGCCTTCTCCAGATCCATAAATGCTACATACAAATCCATTTGCTTTTCTAAGTATTTCTCACATACTCTTCAAAGCAAACACCTGATCCACACATCCTTTACCACTTCTGAAACCACACTGCTCTTCCCCAATCTGATGCTCTGTACATGCCTTCACCCTCTCAATCAATACCCTCCCATATAATTTACCAGGAATACTCAACAAACTTATACCTCTGTAATTTGAGCACTCATTCTTATCCCCTTTGCCTTTGTATATATATATATATATATATATATATATATATATATATATATATATATATATATATATATATAAGATACTATCTATTGCTGACTGCTCCAAAGCCCTTCCCCTCCCACTCCTCCTCCTCCCCCACATCAACCATCGGGCGGCAACAATACAGGCTGGGGGGGGGATGAGGGGAAGGGGTGAGACAGTCGTCAAGTTCCGTAATTGACGATGGTCACTGGGGGAGGGGAGGGGGGGGGAGGGTCAGGTCAGGTCAAGTCCGGGGCGCCATTAGGAAGTTGCGAAACATTCCCGAGGTCCAGACGAACAAAGCAGCGGCTGCCTCTCTCTCTCTCTCTCTCTCTCTCTCTCTCTCTCTCTCTCT
>NC_092225.1:95119486-95121986 GCF_036320965.1 Panulirus ornatus
GGGTATATACCCTGAGACCACGGAGGGCAAATGTAATAAGAAATATGTCTTTATCTTATCAAGGACGTGAGCTCTGTGTGGGGGGTGAGGGTGACGTGTTATGGTGTGGGGAGACACACACACACACACACACACACACACACACACACACACACACACACACACACACACTGGGATTAATGGGTGTGGGAGGAGGGATTAATGGGTGTGGGAGGAGGGATTACTGGGTGTGGGAGAAGGGATTGGGAGGGAGGGATTACTGGGTGTGGAAGAAGGGATTGGGAGGGAGGGATTACTGGGTGTGGAAGAAGGGATTGGGAGGGAGGGATAACTGGGTGTGGGAGGAGGGATTAAGAGGGAGGAATTACTGGGTGTGGGAGAAGGGACTGGGAGGGAGGGATTACCTGGTGTGGAAGAAGGGATTGGGAGGGAGGGATTACCTGGTGTGGGAGGAGGGATTATTGGGTGTTGGAGACGGGTGTAGGAGGAGGAGGAGGGATATTACTGGGTGTAGGAGAGGGGGGAGTAAGAGGGAGGGATTACTGGGTGTGGGAGAAGGGATTGAGAGGGAGGGATTACTGGGTGTGGGAGAGGGGGAGTGGGAGGGAGGAGAGGAAAGGAACAAAGAAAACGGGAAGCCAGGTGACAATCACTGTACAGGTCGACCTTTTCCCTGACCTCCCCTCCTGACACCCTGGTGAACGAGCTGCTGACATTCTCCTGACACCGTCACGCTGACGCCCCTCACGCCGTGGTGCGGTGTGGCGGGTCAGCGTGACTGGCCGTGACGCATTCACGGGCCCGCCCAGGATCCAGCGCGCGGGGCTCGCATCCCGGACGCGTCACAGTTGGTCCACAGTCAATCCAGCTGTTCATCCACCCTCCCCTAAGGTATACCAGGCTACGATATATATATATATATATATATATATATATATATATATATATATATATATATATATATATATATATATATATTTTTTTTTTTTTTTCTTTTTTTTTTCTTTTTTTTTTTTTTAATTTTCCAAAAGAAGGAACAGAGAAGAGGGCCAGGTGAGGATATTTCCTCAAAGGCCCAGTCCTCTGTTCTTAACGCTACCTCGCTGTCGCGGGAAATGGCGGATAGTATGAAAAAAAAAATATATATATATATATCGTGATCTCGCGGGTATGTGAACGCACAGCGCCCTCGTCTGCCACCAGCACAGACAGTCCGTCATCATGTTTACAGACATGACTTGGGCCCACAGAGGCAAGGTGGCCTTCACTCACACCTCATAAACAGACATCATGAGTCTGACGCAGTGTCTACACCTCATAAACGGATTCATAAACAGGTGTTGATTGTCCAACGCTGATATTGCTGACGACACGACAGCGAATGACTTACGAGAGACGAAAGAAAGAATGAGTGAGAGAGAGTGTTAACCTCGTGAGAACGACGGTACGACAACACTTGAGCACGACGGTACGACCGATCACGACGGTACGACAACTGTTGAGCACGACGGTACGACCATCTTTGATCACGAAGGTACGACAACTGTTGAGCACGACGGGACGACCATACTTGAGCACGACGGTACGACCATCTTTGATCTCGACGGTACGACAACTGTTGAGCACGACGGTACGACCACATTTGAAAACGACGGTACAACGAATGTTGAGCACGACGGTACGACCACACTTGAGCACGACGGTACGACCACATTTGAAAACGACGGTACGACCACACTTAAGCACGATGGTACAACTATTAAGCACGACGGTACGACCACACTTGAGCACGACGGTACGAACACAAAGGTACGAGCACGACGGTACGACCACACTTTAGCACGACGGTACGACGAATGTTGAGCACGACGGTACGACCACACTTTAGCAAGACGGTACGACGAACGTTGAGCACGACGGTACGACCACACTTGATCACGACCGTACGACCATCCTTAAGTACGGGTTAGATCGAAAGGCAAGGCCACCATACGCAAGGGTCGTACCGCTGTGGTCAGTGATTGTTGCACCGTCGAGCTGGGTCGTCCTGCACAAGAAGGTACGCACGGCGCAGTGGTCGCTACGCACGGTGCAGTAGCCGCTACGCACGACACAGTAGCCGCTACGCACAGCGCAATGGTCGCTACGCATGGTGCAGCAGCCGCTACGCACAGCGCAGTGGTCGCTACGCACGGTACAGTAGCCGCTACGCACGGTACAGCAGCCGCTACGCACAGCGCAATGGTCGCTACGCATGGTGCAGCAGCCGCTACGCACAGCGCAGTGGTCGCTACGCACGGTACAGTAGCCGCTACGCACGGTACAGCAGCCGCTACGCATGGTACAGTAGCCACTACGCACGACACAGTGGCTGCAAGCTTCAAGGTCACTAACGCAAAAAAAAAAAGAATATACATAATTCCGTCGAAAAATCCGAGCAGGACGGCTTTTGCGTAGGGCAGGTCACGCAACACTGGCTGGACCCGCTACCTGGAACCTT
>NC_092225.1:95131986-95139486 GCF_036320965.1 Panulirus ornatus
AACACGGGAAGTGACAACAGAGGCGGGGACAACAGAGGAGGGGACGACAGAGGAGGCGATACCAACAGAGGCGGAGGACAGCAGAGGAGGGGACAATAGAGGAAGGAATAAGAGAGGCGGGGACAGGAGAGGATGGAGCAACACAGAAAAGGAGACAACAGAGGAAGGAATAAGAAAGGAGACAAAAGAGGAGGCGACAACAGAGGAGAGGACAACAGAGGAAGGAACAACGGAGCGAGGGATAACAGACATATGAACACCCAGAGAACGAGGCAACAGAAGAAATAGAAATGGAATAGAGACCAGCAAACGAAGAAGAAGAAGAAGAAGAAGAAGAGTAGAAGAAGAAGAAGAAGAAGAAGAAGAAGAGGAAGAGGAGGAGGAGGAGGAGGAGGAGGAAAAAGAAGAAGAAGAAGAGGAGGAGGAGGAGGAGTAGAAGGAGTAGGAAGAGGTGAAGTAGGAGAAGGAGAAGAAGTAGGAGGAGTAGGAGGAGGAGGAGGAGGAGAGAATGGAAAGTTGGTTACCAAGAACCCATAAAGAATTCAGAAAACGTTGACGCAAGAGGAGAGGAAGCCAAACCTGGGGAACTAGTCAAGCACAGGGAGGCCAACACACACACACACACACACACACACACACACACCACTAACTTCGACCACCACCACACACACCCCGTGAGCAACGGCGAGACTGGGGGGTTCAGGGCAACGCCTGCAGGAGGTACAACAATGTAGAAAGATTCGCAGAGCAGAAACACAACGCAACAAAACTGTTATGGAGGGAGTCGTGGGTTGTTGTTGTTATTGTTGTTGTTCTTGTTGTTATTGAGAATAAAGAGATGAGTTGACCTGGTTCCCATGACCACGAAGGAAGAAGCCAGGTCGACCTCACTCAAGTCGAACCGGATACAAGGTTGACTCACAGGATAAGGTTGACTTGATCGGGGTAAGTCAGTCTTGTGACCGGGCTCAACCTGAGTGGGCCGCTCCTGCAGACCGGGGCTGCGCTACTTCCCGTAGTAGGGAAATGTGGACACCTTTGGCGAGAGTTCTCTGACGAGGCTCTGTACTCCGAGTGATACAGCCTCGCCAACGTGACTTTTCACTCGCAGAGTAACCTCAAGCAGGCTGAATCCGGTAACACCAACCCACCCACGCACACACACACACACACACAATTATATATATATATATATATATATATATATATATATATATATATATATATATATATATATTCTTCATACTTGTTCGTCGTTTCCCGCGTTAGCAAGGTAGCACCAGGAGCAGCGGAACACCGAAACCACAGCTCCCACAGACCTTGCCAGGGCTTCCAATGGCCTCATCACATGTCCACTAACTGCACGTCTCCCCCTGTATACCACACTGTTCTCCCCAATTTCCACGCCTTCCACCCGGCTGCAGTGTCCAGGCTCCGACCACTCACAATATCTCTCTCACTCCATCCTTCCACTTCCAATTTGGTCTCCCTCTTCTCCTTTTCTCCTCCGCTTCCGACACATATATCCTCTTTGACAACCTCTCCTCCTTCACTCTCGCCCAACCATTTCAACTTTGTATATATATATATATATATATATATATATATATATATATATATATATATATATATATATATATATATATACACTTAGATGAGAGTAATAGTTTTATATTTACCAGAAAAATGATATCATGAACGAACTCCTATATAAACAAAGTACAGGTTTGGTGAGAGAGAAGGCAATCGAGATGTGGGGAAATCTGGTAAGGGAAAGGTGAGGGGAAATTGAATTAGCAACAAGAAGAAGAAGAAGAAGAAGAAGCCAACGGTGTGAACTCCAAGATAAGAATCCACAGAGGAGGTGAAAAGTTAAGCTGAGGTAGCGGAAGGCTTAAAGCTGAAGCCCGCAGCTTGACTGGGGGTGCTTCTGGGACGCCAAATGGTGTTGGTGTTGGGTCGTGGTGGCTGGTGGTGGTGGCTGGTGGCTGGTGGTGGTGGCTGGTGGCTGTTGGTGGTGGCTGTTGGTGGTGGCTGTTGGTGGTGGCTGGTGGTAGTGGTTGGTGTTGGTGGTGGTGGTGGTGGCTGGTGGCTGGTGGTGGTGGTGGTGGTGGTGGCTGGTGGCTGGTGGTGGTGGTGGTAGTGGTGTTGTTGTTGGTGGTGGTGGTGTTGGTGGTGGTGGTGGCTGCTGGTGGCGGTGGTGGTGGTGGTGGCTGGTGGTGGTGTTGGTGGTGGTGGCTGGTGGTGTTGGTGGTGGTGGTGGTGTTGGCTGGTGGTGGTGTTGGTGGTGGTGGTGGTGGCTGGTGGTGTTGGTGGTGTTGGTGGTGGTGGTGGTGGCTGGTGGTGGCTGGTGGTGGTGGTGTTGGTGGTGTTAGTGGTGGTGGTGGTGGTGGTGGTGGTGGCTGGTGGTGGCTGGTGGTGGTGTTGGTGGTGGCTGGTGGTGGCTGGTGGCTGGTGGTGGTGGTGGTGGCTGGTGGTGGTGGCGTTGGTGGCTGGTGGTGGTGTCTGGTGGTGGTGGTGGTGGTGGTGGTGGCTGGTGGTGGTGGCTGGTGGTTGGTGGCTGGTGGTGGTGGCTGGTGGTGGTGGTGGTGGTGGTGGCTGGTGGTGGTGGTGGCTGGTGGTGGTGGTGGGTGTTGGTGGTGGTGGCTGGTGGTGGTGGCTCGTGGTGGTGGTGGTGGTGTTGGTGTTGGTGGTGGCTGGTGGTGGTGTTGGCTGGTGGTGGTGGCTGGTGGTTGGTGGTGGCTGGTGGTGGTTGGTGTTGGTGGTGGCTGGTGGCTGTTGGTGGTGGCTGTTGGTGGTGGCTGGTGGTTGGTGGCTGGTGGTGGTGGCTGGTGGTGGTGGTGGGTGTTGGTGGTGGTGGCTGGTGGTGGTGGCTCGTGGTGGTGGTGTTGGTGTTGGTGGTGGCTGGTGGTGGTGTTGGCTGGTGGTGGTGGCTCGTGGTTGGTGGTGGCTGGTGGTGGTTGGTGGTGGCTGGTGGCTGGTGGCTGTTGGTGGTGGCTGTTGGTGGTGGCTGGTGGTTGGTGGCTGGTGGTGGTGGGACCTGACTCTAGTGATAGATCAAATGGTAACTACAACAATGGGGAAAAGAAGGTGCAGGGAAATGTCGTCATACCTGCAAGACAATGACAGGAAAGACTGAAAGGGAAAGAGGGTGAAGCAGAGAGAGAGAGAGAGAGAGAGAGAGAGAGAGAGAGAGAGAGAGAGAGAGAGAGAGAGAGAGAGAGAGAGAGAGAGAGGAGAAAAAAGAAAGGGTGATAATGAATGGTGGTGAAGGGCGAAGCGGGAAGAGCGACTGCTGAGAACAGAGGTGGAAATTAAGCTAAACAAGATACGAACTAGAGAGCTATTGCCTTCTGGTCCTGATTGGGGGGCAAGAGAGTGATATCTGCGGGTCTTTATTGACGACTCGATAGTAAAGTCAAGGAAGGAACAGGTGTCTGGGATGTCTATCGACCAGGGGATGATAGTACACGTATGGAACGAAGTATCTTTGAGATTTTCATTGACGAGATGTTGCCAATTAAGAGTCCAGGGCAGTTCTGGAGGGCGTGGCCGGAAAACTTGTTGCTAGTAAAGTTAAGAAGAGTTGGGAAACATTATTGTCGAGATATGATACAAATAAGGTCGAGTGGCGCCGGGGGGAGCTTTATTGACGGCATGAGTCACATTAAGTTTCAGAAGTGTCGGTAAACTTTACTGTAAACTTTACTGATAAGATGAGGCAAGGAAAGTTAATGGGAGAAGTGTACGAGACACTTCCATTGCCACCATGATGGCAATAAAGATAAGGAGATAAGACACAGAAAACTTTGCTAGATATATAGACTTGGTTAAGCAGTGCCAGGGTCTTCGGTGAGATTGTCTTTGGTGACGAGATAACGCAATCTTCAGTGACACTGCCTTTGGTGACGAGATAACGCAATCTTCAGTGACACTGCCTTTGGTGACGAGATAACGCAATCTTCAGTGACACTACCTTTGGTGACGAGATAACGCAATCTTCAGTGACATTGTCTTTGGTGACGAGATAACGCAATCTTCAGTGACATTGTCTTTGGTGACGAGATAACGCAATCTTCAGTGACATTGTCTTTGGTGACGAGATAACGCAATCTTCAGTGACATTGTCTTTGGTGACGAGATAACGCAATCTTCAGTGACATTGCCTTTGGTGACGAGATAACGCAGTCTTCAGCGACACTGCCTTTGGTGACGAGATAACGCAATCTTCAGTGACATTGTCTTTGGTGACGAGATAACGCAATCTTCAGTGACATTGCCTTTGGTGACGAGATAACGCAATCTTCAGTGACATTGTCTTTGGTGACGAGATAACGCAATCTTCAGTGACATTGCCTTTGGTGACGAGATAACGCAATCTTCAGCGACACTGCCTTTGGTGACGAGATAACGCAATCTTCAGTGACACTACCTTTGGTGACGAGATAACGCAATCTTCAGTGACATTGTCTTTGGTGACGAGATAACGCAATCTTCAGTGACATTGCCTTTGGTGACGAGATAACACAGTCTTCAGTGACACTGCCTTTGGTGACGAGATAACGCTATCTTCAGTGACACTGCCTTTGGTGACGAGATAACGCAATCTTCAGTAACACTGCCTTTGGTGACGAGATAACGCAGTCTTCAGTGACACTGCCTTTGGTGACGAGATAACGCTATCTTCAGCGACACTGCCTTTGGTGACGAGATAACGCTATCTTCAGCGACACTGCCTTTGGTGACGAGATAACGCTATCTTCAGCGACACTGCCTTTGGTGACGAGATAACGCACGCACAAGTCAAAGGTGCCAGCGATCCTCTGCGACGCGACATGTGAGGTGAAGTGAAAAAAAAAAAAAAAAAAAGTCTTGAAAACACCGCGCTTGTCTAAACCACCTGTGAGAGAAAGAGAGAGAGAGAGAGAGAGAGAGAGAGAGAGAGAGAGAGAGAGAGAGAGAGAGAGAGAGAGAGAGAGAGAGAAGAAGAGGAAGAAGAAGAAGAAGAAGAAGAAATGAGAGAAAAAAGGGGAAAAAAAAGATATGTGAAAACGAAGACAAGAGGGATGGTAAGGATGCAGGAAAATATCGCCTGATAACAAGGAGAGGCCATGCCTGACTGGCCTCAGGGGGGACACACACACACACACACACACCCAGCCAGAGTAAACTGAAGACACTGGGAAGGTGGGAGGGTGGGGGGGGGGGGGAAGTGGAGGGGTTGTTGTGAGATGACTGGGAACTTGCTTTCCCAGAGGATGGAAAAGATCGTTCAGTGAAAAGACAGCAGTGAAAAATGTCCAAGTAAATAATGGATAAGAGAAAGTGTAGCACATGGTGGCTTGTATATATATATATATATATATATATATATATATATATATATATATATATATATATATATATATATATATGTATATATATATATAAGAGAGAGTGAGATAAATATAAAGATAGATAGATATATAGATAGATAGATACATTGATAGATTGATAGATAAACTGAGGAAGTAAGAAATGAGAGGGTAAGAGAGAGGTGTGGTAGTAAGAGGAGTGTTTATATGCCAGTCGAGGAGGGTGTGTTGACATGGTTTGGACATATGGAGAGGATGAGTGAGGAGATGGATGACTAAGAGGTTGTACGTGTCAGAAGTGGATGGAACAGAGTGGAGAAGGGCGAGGCCGCACTGGAGATGGAAGGATGGTTGGAGTGAGAGATGGGCGAGCCTTAACGTGGATGATGGGGGATGAATGGCGAGCACGTGATAAGAGCCAATCGGGGTGGTATACAGGGGGAGAAGTTCTGCCAATGGACTAAACCATAGCATACGAGGCGGTCAGGGGAAACCACGTTAAAGTCTGTGAGGCGTGTCTATGGACAGTGGGCTATGGTTTTCGGGGCATTATTCGTGTTTTTCCTGGCGCCACCTCGCTACGTCGGAAACGGTGATCAAGTGAGTAACGTAAGGGTAAGGAAGATGTTTGGAAATAAAAAGAGTGTAGTTGAGAGAGCAGAAGAGGGTGTTTTGAAATGGTTTGGTCACATGGAGAGGATGAGTGAGGAAAGATTGACAAAGAGGATATATGTGTCGGAGGTGGAGGGAACGAGGAGAAGTGGAAGACCAAACTGGAGGTGGAAGGATGGAGTAAAAAAAAAGATTTTGAGCGATCTGGGGCTGAACATACAGGAGGGTGAGAGGCGTGCAAGGAATAGAGTGAATTGGAACGATTTGGCATACCGGGGTCGACGTGTTGTCAATGGACTTAACCAAGGCCTGTGAAGCGTCTGGGATAAACCATGGAAAGGTCTGTGGGGCCTGGATGTGGAAAGGGAGCTGTGGTTTCGGTGCATTACACATGACAGCTTGAGACTGAGTGTGAACGAATGTGACCTTTTTGTCTGTATTCCTGGCGCTACCTCGCTGAAGCAGGGGATAGAGATGAAGTGTTCCTGTGGGGCTGGGGTAGCGACAGGAATGGATGAAGGCAAGTATGAATATGTACATGTGTATGTATTATGTCTGCGAATGTGTGAGTATCTGTATGTATATGTGCGTATGTGGATATTTATGCATATGTATATGTGTATAGGAGTGGATGGGCCATTCTTCGTCTGTTTACTGGTGCTGCCCCACTGACGCGGAAAACACCGATTATGTATAATAAAAGAAAAAAAGATATAGATAGATAGATAGATAGATAGACAGATAGATAGATAGATAGATAATGTTGAACTTGGCAAGCAGGGGGGGGACACAGTCATGAGTCATGGGAAAAAGTATGAGAGAACCAATTAGCCAGAAGACCAAGAAGCCGAGAGTGAGAAGTGGGAAGACAAAATTCCACAACGGAGTTGAAAGTTAAGCTTGGGAAAGCAGGAAGCTTAAAGCTAAGGCCACCCCGCCACCCCCAAGAGCTTAACTGGAGGAGAGAGCCAAGAGACTTGGAATGAGACAATCTAGTGATAAATCATTGAGTCACAGGAGGTGAACGGGAAGAAGGCAGAGAGAGAGAGAGAGAGAGAGAGAGAGAGAGAAGAGAGAGAGAGAGAGAGAGAGAGAGAGAGAGAGAGAGAGAGAGACAGAGCTGCTCTAGTACTTACCGTTTGTCAAGGGGGAAAGACTGCACAGGAAAGAAAGGGAGTGAGGGGTAAGAGGAAGAGTGAAGTAGAGGGGAAAAGAAAAATGGGGGATGATAATGAGCGGTGGTAAAGGGTGAGTGAGGGAAGAGACGGGGGAGAGAGAGAGAGAGAGGGAGTGTGTTCAGACCAGGGGAGGAAAGAGACGGGGGAGAGAGAGAGGGGGAGTGTTCATACCAGGGGAAGATAGAGAGGGGGAGAGAGAGGGGGTGTGTTCACACCAGGGGAGGATAGAGAGAGGGAGAGAGAGGGGGGGTGTTCACACCAGGGGAGGATAGAGAGAGGGAGAGAGAGGGGGGGTGTTCACACCAGGGGAGGATAGAGAGGGGGAGAGAAAGAGGGGGTGTGTTCTCACTAGGGGA
>NC_092225.1:95146986-95156986 GCF_036320965.1 Panulirus ornatus
TAGATACATCTTTGGTGGAGGAAACTGGTCTCAAGTCTGTCTGGGTACAATGAAGAGACACAGTTCCCCAGTAGTAAACAAAAGACTAAGTTTGTCAGGTGGGAGGGGAGGCTCAGGAACTTCAGTGGGAAAATTTAATTGAGAGAAACGACGATGCCAACAGAGGGTGAGTGAACCCCAGGACAAGAATCGAGGGAGGAGCAGAAAGTTAAGTTGGCGGACAAGCAAGCAAGTACTTGTGAGACACAGAAACGGACCGTCATTGGATGAGTCCTTCGGTGCAAATAGGTGCAGAGGAGACTGCAGTACATGTAAACAACGAGGGATGAGTCTGGAAAGGAAAGAGGGGGAAAAGAGAGAGAGAGTAATGATGAATTGGGAGAAAAACATAAAAAGGAATTGGGGGAAAGATATAAAGAGGAGGGTGATAATGAGTGGTGGTAAAGGGTGAGTGGGATGAGGGAACTGTTCAAATCAAGTGGAGGAAATTCATCTAAACCAGAGACGAATAATAAAGTGACTTAGTTAACGTCCTAGCTTTGGGGGATAAGGGGGGGAGGCTGGAATAAAGGGGTGATAACTGGGATCTTTATTGACAACGTGACGATTGTAGTAAAGTTCGAAGAGAAGGACGCCTGGGATCTTTATTAGCAACAAGATGCTGGCTGGTACAGGCGCGCTGCTCTCGTACGGAACAGCTTCGACGGGAAGAAAATACAGAAGAATACAGTGACGGTAAAGAAGTATGAGAATGTCGGCAAGGATGCTGAGAGCATCACTGAAGGAGAGGAGAAAAAGAAAAAAATAATACATGAGATCATGCTAAGGCGACCTCAGAGACATCTTCGCCTCGCTAAAAGCGAGGTGAAGATGCCGCAAAGACAAAAGAAAAAGAAGAGGAGGAAAAGATCAAGAGGATTCTATTGCGAGATTGGCTGGAAACTTTTAAGCGTGAGAGAAGGAAGAGTCCAGTGAAAGGAGGAGCACCAGTGAAGTGATGGAAGGGGAAAAGGTGTCATCGTGGGAGAGACATTAAGCCAAGGTCGAGCAATCAACGTTTGATCTCATAGCTTTGCATCGCGTTAGTGACTGCTGGGTGTGTGTGTGTGCCCCAGCAGTGACTGTCGTGTGTTCTCAGTGTTCTTAACGTGTGTTCTCAATGTTCTTAACGTGTGTTCTCTATGTTCTTAACGTGTGTTCTCTATGTTCTTAACGTGTGTTCTCTATGTTCTTAACGTGTGTTCTCTATGTTCTTAACGTGTGTTCTCTATGTTCTTTTCGTTTTGTAGATACGTTCATGCACTCCTTTTCCAGGGCTGTACGCCATATCTTTTAAAAGTGAAATGTCCTTTACATTTTTTCTTAAAGTTTTTATTGCAATAACTTATGGTTTAAGGCAATGATTCTGTTTAGGAGGTAATGATTACAATTAGGAGGCAATCATTCTAATTAGGAGGTAAGGGGGTAATGATTCTAATTAGGAGGTAATGATTCTAATTAGGTAATCACGTTTTCCGTTTTACGTGTGTGTGTGTGTGTGTGTGTGTAAGTAAAAACCACAAGCAAATGTTAAATCCAACGTGTCAAGCGCTATCGCACAAGTACAACGTCAGGACGGAGTACAGACACAGAGAACCAGATGACAACACACCAGCCACCACTTGTGGGCGGGGCGGCGGCGGGAGGCAGGCGAATGAATTAAGAAACAGGTGAGGGGATTATGACACAGGTGACCCTCATCCACCTCCTCACCTCTCTCAGGCGACACGCTCAGGTCAAAAGCCGTCCGGGGAAAACAAACCCACAACTATTCTCACTGGCCAAGTTACGTAATTCACACATAGACCAAACACGGTCATTCATATCAATGTCTCCACTATGTGTGGTACGAGACGACTCGACAATATTTTTTTTTAATGCATTCTTGGGTTATCTTTTGTGACAGCCTTAACACTGCTCCAGTCAGTTTGAAGGCCAAATTCTCTAAGGCTGACAAACGATGCATCGGATCCTTTACCACATCTTAACACTACTATCCTTATGGTGTTTAATCCTAGCCCTAAGAACCTTGCCAGTTTGACCAATGTTGGATATATCACAATCTTTACAGGGGTATATCGTACACACATCCCTTCTGAAAGGTTAATAATGAATATTCTGAGAAGACTTTCCACAACAAGTGTTTCTATTGGTATATATGTATACATATAAACCTATACGTATAAACCAGGTATTCCCAGTCACAATCCTTTTTTCACCATACAACTTCACAAGCTGTTTACCGTGTCCATTCATATATATATATATATATATATATATATATATATATATATATATATATATATATATATATATATTTTTTTTTTTTCTTCTTCTTCTATTATACTTTGTCGCTGTCTCCCGCGTGAGCGAAATAGCGCAAGGAAACAGACGAAAGAATGGACCAACCCACCCACATCCACATGTATATACATACACGTCCACACACGCACATATACATACCTATACATGCACAGACATATACGTATATACACATGTACATATTCATACATGCTGCCTTCATCCATTCCCGGCGCCATCCCGCCACACATGATATAGCACCCCCCTCCCCCTTCTTCCCCGCATACGCGCGAGTTAGCGCAAGCAAAAGGCAACAAGGGTCACATTCGTTCACACTCAGTCTCTAGCTGTCATGTGCAATGCACCGAAACCACAGCTCCCTTTCCACACTGAAAGACGAGTGAAAACGGTGAATATCGCCTGAGGAAGAATAAGGGGGGAACTTAAGGAAACAAAACTAACCTCCACCCCCCACTCACCCCCCCTAAAAAAAAAAAGGAATATTTAATTGTTGTACAATCACTTGCCCCAGGCTAGCAGGTGTGAGTGTGAGCGCGAGCTCAGAGAACACACGAACTTTACCTGGTGACAGAAGACTCTAACACCACCTCCCCCTCCCTCCCTCCCACGCTACAGAACGGGATCTGCATTTATATTGGACGGATCTTTTTTCCCCCCAAAGCAACTGTTAAACTGTTGTTAGCTGAAGAAGAGCTGCGTGGATGTATGTGGAGGAGAGGAGGGAGGGAGGGAGGGAAGGAGGGAGGGAGGGAGGGAGGGAGGGAGGGAGGGAGGGAGGGAGGGAGGGAAGGAGGGAGAGGAGGGAGGGAGGGAGGGAGGGAGGGAGGGATGATGACTTTGTGTTGCTGTGAACCCTGGCTTGTCGAGGTGGGACATTGTTGTCTGATGGTTTGAGGAAAACTGATGAATTTCACGGGAAAATTTATATATATATGACTGAGTTTGGTAAAGTGTGTGGAAGAAGAAAGTTGAGAGTAAATGTGAATAAGAGCAAGGTTATTAGGTACAGTAGGGGTGAGGGTCAAGTCAATTGGGAGGTGAGTTTGAATGGAGAAAAACTGGAGGAAGTGAAGTGTTTTAGATATCTGGGAGTGGATCTGGCAGCGGATGGAACCATGGAAGCGGAAGTGGATCATAGGGTGGGGGAGGGGGCGAAAATTTTGGGAGCCTTGAAAAATGTGTGGAAGTCGAGAACATTATCTCGGAAAGCAAAAATGGGTATGTTTGAGGGAATAGTGGTTCCAACAATGTTGTATGGTTGCGAGGCGTGGACTATGGATAGAGTTGTGCGCAGGAGGATGGATGTGCTGGAAATGAGATGTTTGAGGACAATGTGTGGTGTGAGGTGGTTTGATCGAGTAAGTAACGTAAGGGTAAGAGAGATGTGTGGAAATAAAAAGAGCGTGGTTGAGAGAGCAGAAGAGGGTGTTTTGAAATGGTTTGGGCACATGGAGAGAATGAGTGAGGAGAGATTGACCAAGAGGATATATGTGTCGGAGGTGGAGGGAACGAGGAGAAGAGGGAGACCAAATTGGAGGTGGAAAGATGGAGTGAAAAGGATTTTGTGTGATCGGGGCCTGAACATGCAGGAGGGTGAAAGGAGGGCAAGAAATAGAGTGAATTGGAGTCATGTGGTATACAGGGGTTGACGTGCTGTCAGTGGATTGAAGCAAGGCATGTGAAGCGTCTGGGGTAAACCATGGAAGGCTGTGTAGGTATGTATATTTGCGTGTGTGGACGTGTGTATGTACATGTGTATGGGGGGGGGGGGGGTTGGGCCATTTCTTTCGTCTGTTTCCTTGCGCTACCTCGCAAACGCGGGAGACAGCGACAAAGTATAAAAAAAAAAAAAAAAAAAAAAAAAAAAATATATATATATATACTATCCCTGGGGATACGGGATTAAGAATACTTCCCACGTATTCCCTGCGTGTCGTAGAAGGCGACTAAAAGGGGAGGGAGCGGGGGGCTGGAAATCCTCCCCTCTCGTTTTTTTTTTTTAATTTTCCAAAAGAAGGAACAGAGGGGGCCAGGTGAGGATATTCCAAAAAAGGCCTGGTCCTCTGTTCTTAACGCTACCTCGCTAACGCGGGAAATGGCAAATAGTTTAAAAGAAAAAGAAAGATATATATATATATATATATATATATATATATATATATATATATATATATATATATATATATATATTTTTTTTTTTTTCTTTTTTTTTTTTGCTTTGACGCTGTCTCCCGCGTTTGCGAGGTAGCGCAAGGAAACAGACGAAAGAAATGGCCCAACCCACCCCCATACACATGTATATACATACGTCCACACACGCAAATATACATACCTACACAGCTTTCCATGGTTTACCCCAGACGCTTCACATGCCTTGATTCAATCCACTGACAGCACGTCAACCCCAGTATACCACATCGCTCCAATTCACTCTATTCCTTGCCCTCCTTTCACCCTCCTGCATGTTCAGGCCCCGATCACACAAAATCCTTTTCACTCCATCTTTCCACCTCCAATTTGGTCTCCCTCTTCTCCTCGTTCCCTCCACCTCCGACACATATATCCTCTTGGTCAATCTTTCCTCACTCATTCTCCCCATGTGACCAAACCATTTCAAAACACCCTCTTCTGCTCTCTCAACCACGCTCTTTTTATTTCCACACATCTCTCTTACCCTTACGTTACTTACTCGATCAAACCACCTCACACCACACATTGTCCTCAAACATCTCATTTCCAGCACATCCATCCTCCTGCGCACAACTCTATCCATAGTCCACGCCTCGCAACCATACAACATTGTTGGAACCACTATTCCTTCAAACATACCCATTTTTGCTTTCCGAGATAATGTTCTCGACTTCCACACATTCTTCAAGGCTCCCAGAATTTTCGCCCCCTCCCCCACCCTATGATCCACTTCCGCTTCCATGTTTCCATCCGCTGCCAGATCCACTCCCAGATATCTAAAACACTTCACTTCCTCCAGTTTTTCTCCATTCAAACTCCCCTCCCAATTGACTTGACCCTCAACCCTACTGTACCTAATAACCTTGCTCTTATTCACATTTACTCTTAACTTTCTTCTTTCACACACTTTACCAAACTCAGTCACCAGCTTCTGCAGTTTCTCACATGAATCAGCCACCAGCGCTGTATCATCAGCGAACAACAACTGACTCACTTCCCAAGCTCTCTCATCCCCAACAGACTTCATCCTTGCCCCTCTTTCCAAAACTCTTGCATTCACCTCCCTAACAACCCCATCCATAAACAAATTAAACAACCATGGAGACATCACACACCCCTGCCGCAAACCTACATTCACTGAGAACCAATCACTTTCCTCTCTTCCTACACGTACACATGCCTTACATCCTCGATAAAAACTTTTCACTGCTTCTAACAACTTGCCTCCCACACCATATATTCTTAATACCTTCCACAGAGCATCTCTATCAACTCTATCATATGCCTTCTCCAGATCCATAAATGCTACATACAAATCCATTTGCTTTTCTAAGTATTTCTCACATACATTCTTCAAAGCAAACACCTGATCCACATATCCTCTACCACTTCTGAAACCACACTGCTCTTCCCCAATCTGATGCTCTGTACATGCCTTCACCCTCTCAATCAATACCCTCCCATACAATTTGCCAGGAATACTCAACAAACTTATACCTCTGTAATTTGAGCACTCACTCTTATCCCCTTTGCCTTTGTACAATGGCACTATGCACGCATTCCGCCAATCCTCAGGCACCTCACCATGAGTCATACATACATTAAATAACCTTACCAACCAGTCAACAATACAGTCACCCCCCTTTTTTTAATAAATTCCACTGCAATACCATCCAAACCTGCTGCCTTGCCGGCTTTCATCTTCCGCAAAGCTTTTACTACCTCTTCTCTGTTTACCAAATCATTTTCCCTAACCCTCGCACTTTGCACACCACCTCGACCAAAACACCCTATATCTGCCACTCTATCATCAAACACATTCAACAAACCTTCAAAATACTCACTCCATCTCCTTCTCACATCACCACTACTTGTTATCACCTCCCCATTTGCGCCCTTCACTGAAGTTCCCATTTGCTCCCTTATATATATATATATATATATATATATATATATATATATATATATATATATATATATATATACATATATATATATATATATATATATATATATATATATATATATATATATATATATATATATATATATATATATATTGCTTAAGTCAAATAGAAAGATCCTTCCTTACCAGTCTGCCCAACATAAAACTTTACGTTGGTCAGACTGGTAGGGATCTTTCTGTTAGACTTAAGCAACATAAATATAGTATAAGAACGGGACAGGAATCAAATGCCTTGTTTAATCACGTTAAAAACTATGATCATTGTGCTGATTGGAGTGATTTAACCTCAGTTATGAACTGTAACTCTATTACCACGAGAAATATCATTGAATCTTCTATTATTAAATGCACAAAGAATTATAATGTTAATATTAGTGATGGTTTATACAAATTGGATAAATTTATTGTTGATAAAATTTGTAAAATGATAAGGTTATGATACGCTCGTTGTCTGTCTTGGACAATCGCATGTCTACCAAATGGCGTCCTAGCTACGTTTCTTCGATGTATATCAACTGACTGTTATATTTCTCTTTTGTGTCTCCCCTGCTGATGTGATTATTACATGAAAGTGCACTTGGGAACTTATCGTGTTTCATTTTTCCCGTGGACTCTTAGGAATATACTTGATCACGTGCAAAATTGTGATCCTTTCCAATTGGGGAGAAAGAATACTTCCCACGAATTCCTTGCGAGTCGTAGAAGGCGAATAAAGGGGGAGGGAGCGGGGGGCTGGAAATCCTCCCCTCTCGTTTTTTTTTTTAAATTTTCCAAAAGAAGGAACAGAGAAGGGGGCTAGGTGAGGATACTCCCTCAAAGGCCCAGTCCTCTGTTCTTAACGCTACCTCGCTAACGCGGGAAATGGCGAATAGTATGAAAGAAAGAGAAAGATATATATATATATATATATATATATATATATATATATATATATATATATATAGAGAGAGAGAGAGAGAGAGAGAGAGAGAGAGAGAGAGAGAGATAAACAGATAGATAAATAAATAGATGGATTGATAGGTAGGTAGACAGATAGATAGACAGATGAACAGATATAAACAGACAGATATTCAGTAACTGAATATTTCTTTTTTTTGGGGGGGGAATTATGTCCTCACAGTTATTTATCAAAATGCAATTACGTTCTCACGTGAATATGGATTACTATCATCGGAACGATTTACGTTGTGAATGGACCATGATTGCTGCTGGCTACCCCCCCACACACACTGCTCTCCACACCATTCCCATCCGGAAATGTAAAGTTCTTCCCTATTTGAACTGTTCAGGGATGTTCCCGGCGCTGTCGCCAGCAGCACCAGCACCAGCGCCTCTACCACCACCACCCACACACCCTCGTTCAGAGCATGAGTGGCGCGATCTAAACGCGGGGGTCCGTCACTCACTCACCCGTTGTCCCACACACCGCGACACTGACGGTGTTAAGTCCACCTGGTCACAACGGACGCAACGCGTCACCAAGGGGTGCGACCGTCCGTACGTCCGTGAGTCCGTCTGTGAGGTCTAACTACTGAGTAGACCTCGGGGAAGGAGGGGGGAGTGGGGGAATCCGCGGCGACCGCTGTCGGGGTCGGACGATGGTGCCGGCAAACGCTTGGCTGACGGGGAGTGTACAGGCGACACACTTGGGAGGGATCGAGGTGAGGCAGAGGGGCGAGAAGGAGACGGGAAATATATAAGGAAAATGATGTTGGTTGTCTGCAGTGCACTGACGAGGTAACATGTTTCGCCGTCTAGACTCATAGAATATATGTATATATATATATATATATATATATATATATATATATGCGGCAGGGGTGTGTGATGTCTCCATGGTTGTTTAATTTGTTTATGGATGGGGTTGTTAGGGAGGTGAATGCAAGAGTTTTGGAAAGAGGGGCAAGTATGAAGTCTGTTGGGGATGAGAGAGCTTGGGAAGTGAGTCAGTTGTTGTTCGCTGATGATACAGCGCTGGTGGCTGATTCATGTGAGAAACTGCAGAAGCTGGTGACTGAGTTTGGTAAAGTGTGTGAAAGAAGAAAGTTAAGAGTAAATGTGAATAAGAGCAAGGTTATTAGGTACAGTAGGGTTGAGGGTCAAGTAAATTGGGAGGTGAGTTTGAATGGAGAAAAACTGGAGGAAGTGAAGTGTTTTAGATATCTGGGAGTGGATCTGGCAGCGGATGGAACCATGGAAGCGGAAGTGGATCATAGGGTGGGGGAGGGGGCGAAAATTCTGGGAGCCTTGAAGAATGTGTGGAAGTCGAGAACATTATCTCGGAAAGCAAAAATGGGTATGTTTGAAGGAATAGTGGTTCCAACAATGTTGTATGGTTGCGAGGCGTGGACTATGGATAGAGTTGTGCGCAGGAGGATGGATGTGCTGGAAATGAGATGTTTGAGGACAATGTGTGGTGTGAGGTGGTTTGATCGAGTAAGTAACGTAAGGGTAAGAGAGATGTGTGGAAATAAAAAGAGCGTGGTTGAGAGAGCAGAAGAGGGTGTTTTGAAATGGTTTGGTCACATGGAGAGAATGAGTGAGGAAAGATTGACCAAGAGGATATGTGTGTCGGAGGTGGAGGGAACGAGGAGAAGAGGGAGACCAAATTGGAGGTGGAAAGATGGAGTGAAAAAGATTTTGTGTGATCGGGGCCTGAACATGGAGGAGGGTGAAAGGAGGGCAAAGAATAGAGTGAATTGGAGCGATGTGGTATACCGGGGTTGACGTGCTGTCAGTGGATTGAATCAAGGCATGTGTATGGGGGTGGGTTGGGCCATTTCTTTCGTCTGTTTCCTTGCGCTACCTCGCAAACGCGGGAGACAGCGAAAAAAAAAAAAAAAAATATATATATATATATATATATATATATATATATATATATATATATATATATATATATATATATATATATATATATATATATTTATTTTTATCTATTTTTATTTTGCTTTGTCGCTGTCTCCCACGTTAGCAAGGTAGTGTTAAGAACAGAGGACTGGGCCTCTGAGGGAATATCCTCACCTGGCCCCCTTCTCTGTTCCTTCTTTTGGAAAAAAAAAAAAAAAACAAGAGGGGAGGATTTCCAGCCTATTCCTTGCCCTCCTTTCACCCTCCTGCATGTTCAGGCCCCGATCACACAAAATCTTTTTCACTCCATCTTTCCACCTCCAATTTGGTCTCCCACTTCTCCTCGTTCCCTCCACCTCCGACACATATATCCTCTTGGTCAATCTTTCCTCACTCATTCTCTCCATGTGCCCAAACCATTTCAAAACACCCTCTTCTGCTCTCTCAACCACGCTCTTTGTATTTCCACACATCTCTCTTACCCTTACGTGTTTACCAAATGGCGTCCTAGCTTCGTCTCTTCGATGTATATCAACTGATTTATATTTCTCTCTTGTGTCTCCCCTGATGATGTGATTATTACACGAAAGTGCACTTGGGAACTTATCGTGTTTCATTTTCCCCGTGGACTCA
>NC_092225.1:95159486-95174323 GCF_036320965.1 Panulirus ornatus
CTCTCTCTGTCTGTCTCTCTCTCTCTCTCTCTCTCTCTCTCTCTCTCTCTCTCTCTCTCTCTCTCTCTCTCTCTCCCTCTCTCGGCGCAAGACCCAGGAAGCAAATCTTCGGATCCGGATTTCAAGAGGCCCTGAGCCCTGGCTTACGCTGCAAGAACGTGCAGTTGCATTTAACTCATTAAAAGTAAATTTACAGCCGCCTGTCTGAAAAACGTATCGTGATACGAAATATTATGATCCCGGAGCCGGGCTTTGTTCACGTATGATATTTGCTACTTAATGTGTCATTATTGACTGATGTTAATTTTATGAGACTCTAAGGCATGATTATTGATTCGCGAGAGGCAGGGGCGAAGGAGGGAAGGGTCTGAGGAAGATTGTGTTAACTGATTGGGTGATGGATGGAGTGCGTATGAGCCGAGACGGCCCGCGGAGTGGGAGGAAGTCTCGACGAATGGTAAGGTGAGAAGAGAGGAGGTGATGATAGTCCTGCAGGAGGAGGAACTGTGGTGAGGCGGCACGATGTGGATGGGACCGTTGCTGAGTTCCTCAAGGTGAGAGAGTGACAGCGTTGCTGACGATGACAGGTAGACGAGGCTATTAGAAGAAGTGAGGTACCTGAGGACTGGCAGACTGCATGGATGGTGCCCAGATATGAAGGGGAAAAGTGGGAGGAACAGGCGTGAATATGCTTGAATCGCGAAGGATATAAGTTTGTCGGGAGTGTGGAGGCATGCACACACACACACAACATCGGACTGGGGAAGAGCACTATGGCTGCAGGAGAGATAGAGGATATGTGTGGACCTGGTGTTTGCTGTGAATGATTAGTACGAGAAATGTGGCATTGATGGACCTGATAAAGAAGAGAGAAACAGCGTTACGAAAAGAGGCCCTGTGGAAGGCGCTACTGATATATGAAGTGAATGTTAAGTCACGAACTGTAAGGAGGAAAGTTCATGGGTAAAATACTTATGTATGTATGTATGTATGTATGTGCATGTTGGAAGGGAGGAAGGTGAGCGGTTTCCCATGAGGGTGAGTCTACGTCGAGGCTGTGTGATGTCACCAGGCTGTTTAATCTCTTACATGGACGGGATGGTGAGGGAAGCTGATGCGTGAGGTCTTGGCACGAGTGGCTGTCATACGGTATACCGAAGGCAAGCAAGGGAGGGGCACGGGAGGTAAACTCGCGTTGTCTTATGCACAGGAGGTGGCTTGAAAAGCTACTTACAGAGAGAGAGAGAGAGAGAGAGAGAGAGAGAGAGAGAGAGAGAGAGAGAGAGAGAGAGAGAGAGGGTGAGGGGGGATGTTTCGAGTGTTCAGTGTGAATAAGGAGACTCCCTATAGAACGTGAAGTGCTCCAAAGTTCCCTAGAAGTGGACGGTGCAGACGGAACCAAAGTTGGGGGTCTGGAGTGAGTCACAGACTGGAAGAAGAGGAGGAGGAGGAGGAGGAGGAGGAGGAGGAGGAGGAAGGGGTCGCCTAAACAAGCTCCTGGCTACTTGACGCGGGCGTGTGACAGAGGCTATCAGCATTCAAAGGGCAAAGTAGTCGCGACAGCTTCGCTTGCATGCGAGTCTCGGGCTCTGCACGAGAAAGAGAGGAAGAAGGTAGACGCGCGTGAGGAGGAGTGCCTGAGGGCGGGGAGGGTCCTGGCGTGAGGCGCCACGGCCGCTGTGTGTGTGTGTGAGCAGCAACAACAGTCGCTGAGGTGTGGGAGAGGTGATCAGGCGGGTGTGCCATGACGTGACCAGCTTCATGGAAGGATTACACAGGGGGGTTGGATAACCCAGCAGCTCCTGGGGGAGGGGGTTGAAGAGGCTGATGGTGGATGGCTGTACACACACACACACACACACACACACAACACACACACATACATATGACACGTCCATGTGGAGGTGGTGTGGGGAAACGTACGCGAGGCAGAAGTGTGTATGTGTGTGTGTGTGTGTGTGTGTGTGTGTGTGTGTGTGTGTGTGTGTGTGTGCGTGTGGGGAAACAAACACGAGCAGGTACAACAACGCACGTGTCAGGCATATGGCACGCGCATGTCAGGCCCCATGTCACGCACGCGTTGTAATCACCGCCAGAGCCTGGGATAAACCCCTTCTTCCCCCCCCCCCCCCTTCTCTGGTCCACCATTCTAGTCCTTACGCCCCCCCCAGGACACAAGGCACATATCTACGTTTCTGCTCGTATAGCCTCCACGCTGCACCACGACTTTCGCCCCTTTTCCCCCCCACGTCCAACAGGGTCGTTCTGTGAAGTCGTACCACCACCTACTCCTCCACCTCCTCCTCCTCCTCCTCCTCCTGCTGCTGTGGGGCCTCAGCGCTGTGGGGCGTCAGTGTCGCTAATTTTTTTTCCCCCAGTGTCACCACCAGCCTGGCATGATAACACTGTCAGTCCTAACCTCTGCGGCCGCTATGATAACACCAGCCACGTGGCGAGCCTGCTGATAACACCATCACTATAAGACACCATTATGATAACACCATCACTACAAGACACCACTATGATAACACCATCACTATAAGACACCACTATGATAACACCATCACTATAAGACACCACTATGATAACACCATCACTATAAGACACCACTATGATAACACCATCACTATAAGACACCACTATGATAACACCATCACTATAAGACACCACTATGATAACACCATCACTATAAGACACCACTATGATAACACCATCACTATAAGACACCACTATGATAACACCATCACTATAAGACACCACTATGATAACACCATCGCTATCATCTACCGTGATAACAACACCATCATCATCATTAGCCACTATGATAACACCATCCCCTAATCACCCACTGTAGTAAGGACCATGAACTGCCATGATAACACAAACCCACCACAACCAACGTGATAACACAAACAACAACAACAACAACCCCTCTACCTCCTCCCCCACACACACAACCCTCCCACACAACCCTCCCCCTCCTCCTCCCCCACACACAACCCTCCCCCACACACAACCCTCCCCCCACACAACCCTCCCCCCACACAACCCTCCCCCCACACAACCCTCCCCCTCCTCCTCCCCCACACACAACCCTCCCCCCCTCTCCACAACCCTAACCACACCCCCCCCCCCCCTCACACTACCACTGGGAAACTAATGACCTCCTCCTCCCCAACCCAACCCCCAGGTCCCGGAGATATCACAGGGTGGTGGGGGGTGGGTGTGTGTATCCAGGCCGACACCCGGTAGTAACCCAGAGGCATGGACGTCCCCAGTCGTATGTAGGAGTCCCAGGGCGGGAGGCGCCGCTCCCAGAGCCGGGCCTAATCTCCCTCCTGGAACTAATCGTGGGAAGAGGAGGAGGAGGAGGAGGAGGAGGAGGAGGAGGAGGAGGAGGAGGAGGAGGAAGAGTAGGAGGAGGAAGAGGAGGAGGAGGAAGAAGAGGAGGAGTAGTAGGAAGAGGAGGAGGAGGAAGAAGAGGAGGAGTAGTAGGAGGAAGAGGAGGAGGAGGAAGAAGAGGAGGATGAGTAGGAGGAAGAGGAGGAGGAGGAGGAAAAAGAGGAGGAGTAGTAGGAAGAGGAGGAGGAGGATGAAGAGGATGAGTAGGAGGAAGAGGAGGAAGAAGAGGAAGAAGAGGAGGATGAATAGGAGGAAGAGGAGGAAGAAGAGGAGGAGTAGGAGGAAGAGGAGGGGGAGGAAGAAGAGGAGGATGAGTAGGAGGAAGAGGAGGAGGAGGAAGAAGAGGAGGATGAGTAGGAGGAAGAGGAGGAGGAGGAGGAGGAAGAAGAGGAGGATGAGTAGGAGGAAGAGGAGGAGGAGGAGGAGGAAGAAGAGGAGGATGAGTAGGAGGAAGAGGAGGAGGAGGAGGAGGAAGAAGAGGAGGATGAGTAGGAGGAAGAGGAGGAGGAGGAAGAAGAGGAGGATGAGTAGGAGGAAGAAGAGGAGGATGAGTAGGAGGAGGAAGAGGAGGAGGAGGAGGAAGAAGATGAGCAGGAGAAGGAGGAGGAGGAGACTGGAGGCTCCTCCTCCTGCTGCTCCTCGCCCAAGTAAACCAGATGGGTTTACGGCCCTCGGCTCCCGCCTCCCTGGCTATGAAACGACATGAAACAAAGATAAAATGAACGTAAAGAAGGAAAACGGGAGGAAGGGAGGTGGCTGGGGGGGTGTTTGCCGAGTCTAACTGGAGTGCGTCGTGGGACCTCAGGGACTCAGGTGAGTGCGTTGAGGGACCCCGAGGGACTCTGGTGAGTGCGTTGTGGGTCCCCGAGGGACTCAGGTGAGTGCGTTGTAAGACCCCGAGGGACCCAGGTGAGTGCGTTGAGGGACCCCGAGGGACTCAGGTAAATGAGTATGTTGTGGAGCCCTAAGGGACTCAATTGAGTGCGTTGTGGGTCACCGAGGGACTCTGGTGAGTGCGTTGCGGGCCACCGAGGGACTCAGGTAAATGAGTATGTTGTGGAGCCCTAAGGGACTCAATTGAGTGCGTTGTGGGTCACCGAAGGACTCTGGTGAGTGCGTTGTGGGTCAC
The DNA here is from genome assembly GCF_036320965.1 of Panulirus ornatus. Classification (NCBI taxonomy): domain Eukaryota; kingdom Metazoa; phylum Arthropoda; class Malacostraca; order Decapoda; family Palinuridae; genus Panulirus; species Panulirus ornatus. The sequence goes on from NC_092225.1 coordinate 95,164,018, forward strand.
CGAGGGACTCTGGTGAGTGCGTTGTAGGACCCCGAGGGACTCAGGTGAGTGCGTTGTAGGACCCCGAGGGACTCAGGTGAGTGCGTTGTAGGACCCCGAGGGACTCAGGTGAGTGCGTTGTAGGACCCCGAGGGACTCAGGTGAGTGCGTTGTAGGACCCCGAGGGACTCAGGTGAGTGCGTTGTAGGACCCCGAGGGACTCAGGGGAGTGCGTTGTAGGACCCCGAGGGACTCAGGTGAGTGCGTTGTAGGACCCCGAGGGACTCAGGTGAGTGCGTTGTAGGACCCCGAGGGACTCAGGTGAGTGCGTTGTAGGACCCCGAGGGACTCAGGGGAGTGCGTTGTAGCAGCAGAAGCAGCTTCAATGACCTCAAAGACCTCCTGAGTCGTTGATAGACTCTAACTACTTAATTACCATTAATGACCGTCATAATGACAACCTTAATTATCCTTAATGACCGTCATAATGACCATCTTAATTACCCTTAATGACTCCTATAATGACAACCTTAATTACCATTAATGACCGTCATAATGACAACCTTAATTATCCTTAATGACCGTCATAATGACCATCTTAATTACCCTTAATGACTCCTATAATGACAACCTTAATTACCCTTAATGACCGTCATAATGACAACCTTAATTACCCTTAATGACCGTCATAATGACCATCTTAATTACCCTTAATGACTCCTATAATGACAACCTTAATTACCCTTAATGACCGTCATAATGACAACCTTAATTACCCTTAATGACCGTCATAATGACAATCTTAATTACCCTTAATGACTCCTATAATGACAACCTTAATTACCCTTAATGACCGTCATAATGACAATCTTAACTACCCTTGATGACTCCTATAATGACAACCTTAATTACCCTTAATGACCGTCATAATGACAACCTTAATTACCCTTAATGACCGTCATAATGACAATCTTAATTACCCTTAATGACTCCTATAATGACAACCTTAATTACCCTTAATGACCGTCATAATGACAACCTTAATTACCCTTAATGACCGTCATAATGACAATCTTAACTACCCTTAATGACTCCTATAATGACAACCTTAATTACCCTTAATGACCGTCATAATGACAATCTTAACTACCCTTAATGACTCCTATAATGACAACCTTAATTACCCTTAATGACAGTCATAATGACAATCTTAACTACCCTTAATGACCGTCGTTAACACTTTAGTAATGACGATCAGAACTGACCACTTAACAACCGCCTTAAACACTTAACAACCTACATAAAGTAGTAATAATCTGAATTACCCTTAACAACACCCTTAAACACTTTAATAATGATCGTCTTCCTTCCCCTTAACAACCACCTTAAACACCTTAGTAAAGCAGTAATGATCTTACCATTAACAACCACCTTAAACACCTTAATTAAGTAATAATGATCCTACCCTTAACAACCACCTTAAACATCTTAATGAGGTAATGATTATCTTTCCCTTAACAACCACCTTAAACACCTTAGTAAAGTATTAATGACCCCAGCCCCATCCCACACTCTCATGGCTCAAGGGAAGATTATCAAATATTCTACACCTGGGGCACCTGTTGCCTGGGAATATCATAAGAAGGGAATATTACAGTGGGAGAATATTTACATACGGGAATATTACATAAGAGAATACTGTAAGGTGGGAATATGATAGTAGGGAATATTACAGTGGCAGAATATTGTAAGGTGGGAATATCATACTAGGGGAATATCAAAGAGGACTATTATAGTGAAGGGGATATTACAGAGATGGAATATTACAGTGGGAAATGTTATAGTGAGAGGGATTTATAGAGAAGGAATATTCAAGTGAAGGGAATATCAATGTGAGAGAATATCATAGCGGGGGAATATTACAGTTAAGGAGCACTATAGTCTGGGAATATCAGGATGAGGGAACATTATAGTGAGGGAATATCATGGGGAATATCGTAGAGAGGAGATATCATAGTGAGGGAATATTATGGGGAATACTGTCTACTGCAGCTGTTCTTGTTGCTGCTGTGCTTGTTGCTGTTTTTGCTGCTGCTGTTCTTGTTGCTGCTGTCCTTGCTGCTGCTGTTCTTGTTGCTGCTGTTCTTGCTGCAGCTGTTCTTGTTGCTGTTCTTGCTGCTGCTGTTCTTGTTACTGTTCTTGTTGTTGCTGTTCTTGCTGTTGCTGTTCTTGTTACTGTTCTTTTTGCTGCTATTCTTGTTGCTGTTCTTGTTGCTGCTGTTCTTATTGCTGTTCTTGCTGCTGCTGTTCTTGTTACTGTTCTTGTAGTTGCTGTTCTTGTTGCTGTTCTTGCTGCTCCTGTTCTTGTTACTGTTCTTGTAGTTGCTGTTCTTGCTGCTCCTGTTCTTGTTACTGTTCTTGTTGTTGCTGTTCTTGCTGTTGCTGTTCTTGTTGTTGCTGTTCTTGTTGCTGCTGTTCTTGCTGCTGCTGTTCTTGTTGCTGCTGTTCTTGTTGCTGCTGTTCTTGCTGCAGCTGTTCTTGTTGCTGTTCTTGCTGCTGCTGTTCTTGTTGCTGCTGTTCTTGTTGATGTTCTTGCTGCTGCTGTTCTTGTTGCTGCTGTTCTTGTTGCTGCTCTTGTTGCTGCTGTTCTTGTTACTGTTCTTGTAGTTGCTGTTCTTGTTGCTGTTTTTGCTACTCCTGTTCTTGTTACTGTTCTTTTTGCTGCTGTTCTTGTTACTGTTCTTGTTGCTGCTGTTCTTGTTGCTTTCCTTGCTGCTGCTGTTCTTGTTGCTGTTCTTGCTGCTGCTGTTCTTGTTGCTGTTCTTGCTGCTGCTGTTCTTGTTGCTGCTGATCTTGTTGCTGTTCTTGCTGCTACTGTTCTTGTTGCTGCTGTTCTTGTTGCTGCTGTTCTTGCTGCTGCTGTTCTTGTTACTGTTCTTTTTGCTGCTATTCTTGTTGCTGTTCTTGTTGTTGCTGTTCTTGTTGCTGTCCTTGTTGCTGCTGATCTTGTTGCTGTTCTTGCTGCTGCTGTCCTTGTTGCTGCTGTTCTTGTTGCTGTTCTTGCTGCTGCTGTTCTTGTTGCTGCTGTTCTTGTTGATGTTCTTGCTGCTGCTGTTCTTGTTGCTGTTCTTGCTGCTACTGTTCTTGTTGCTGTTCTTGCTGCTGCTGTTCTTGCTGCAGCTGTTCTTGTTGCTGTTCTTGCTGCTGCTGTTCTTGTTGCTGCTGTTCTTGTTGATGTTCTTGCTGCTGCTGTTCTTGTTGCTGCTGATCTTGTTGCTGTTCTTGCTGCTGCTGTTCTTGTTGCTGCTGTTCTTGTTGATGTTCTTGCTGCTGCTGTTCTTGTTGCTGCTGTTCTTGTTGCTGCTGTTCCTGCTGCTACTGTTCTTGTTGCTGTTCTTGCTGCTGCTGTTCTTGCTGCAGCTGTTCTTGTTGCTGTTCTTGCTGCTGCTGTTCTTGTTGCTGCTGTTCTTGTTGATGTTCTTGCTACTGCTGTTCTTGTTGCTGCTGATCTTGTTGCTGTTCTTGCTGCTGCTGTTCTTGCTGCTGCTGTTCTTGTTGCTGCTGTTCTTGTTGCTGTTCTTGCTGCTACTGTTCTTGTTGCTGTTCTTGCTGCTGCTGTTCTTGTTGCTGCTGATCTTGTTGCTGTTCTTGCTGCTGCTGTTCTTGCTGCTGCTGCTGTTCTTGTTGCTGCTGTTCTTGTTGTTGCTGTTCTTGCTGCTGCTGTTCTTGTTGCTGCTGCTGTTCTTGCTGCTGCTGTTCTTGTTGTTGCTGTTCTTGCTGCTGCTGTTCTTGTTGCTGCTGCTGTTCTTGTTGTTGCTGCTGTTCTTGTTGTTGCTGTTCTTGCTGCTGCTGTTCCATGTCCCATGTTCTTTCAGTGTCGTGTCCTGATGGCACAACAGCAGTTACTCACTCATGCTCACAGCCACCAGCACTAAGCATAAAAAAAAAATCTTTTTCCAATCAAGCACAACACAAAAAAATTTTTTTTTACCTGCTGTAGTTTTAACACACTGACGTACCAGCTGCCACAGCTAACACAGACCTACCACAGCTAACACGAGAGTCATCACAAAAGATAAGCAACCCAGAGAGCTCCCACAAGCTAACACGAAAGCCCATCACAGCTAACCCAGAGAGCTCCCACAGCTAACACGAGAGTCATCACAGCTAACCCAGAGAGCTCCCACAGCTAACACGAAAGTCATCACAGCTAACCCAGAGAGCTCCCACAGCTAACACGAGAGTCATCACAGCTAACCCAGAGAGCTCCCACAGCTAACACGAAGAGTCATCACAAGCTACACCAGAGAGCTCCCACAGCTAACACGAGAGTCATCACAGCTAACCCAGAGAGCTCCCACAGCTAACACGAGAGTCATCACAGCTAACCCAGAGAGCTCCCACAGCTAACACAAGAGTCATCACAGCTAACCCAGAGAGCTCCCACAGCTAACACAAGAGTCATCACAGCTAACCCAGAGAGCTCCCACAGCTAACACAAGAGTCATCACAGCTAACCCAGAGAGCTCCCACAGCTAACACAAGAGTCATCACAGCTAACCCAGAGAGCTCAAACAGCTAACACGAGAGTCATCACAGCTAACCCAGAGAGCTCCCACAGCTAACACAAGAGTCATCACAGCCAACCCAAGGAGCTCCCACAGCTAAAACAGAGCCTTCTGCAACAGACACACACACACACACACTCGACCGTTCGTCCCGTTGAACCCCCCCCCCTCCTCCCACCCCCTCATCCCCGTTAGCGTGCCATTTAATCCTTGATCGATCACTCGCTCTCTAACGTTATGTTTTGTCTTGTTGCGATCGTCCGACGACGGGTCGCTGGGAGGGAACAATTCGTTCGTCCGGCGTTCGTCCGGCGGTAATATTAGTGCCAAAATCCAGCCAATCTCTATGCTAATTCGCCAGAGCTCACAGTGGCGATTTCATTTCCCCAAACATATAATGGAGGTTTCATTGGAGGAATTACCGGTGATTCGTATCGAATATAATAAATGATTTTTAATTGCCGCGTGTTTGGAAGGGGGGAGTGGAGGTGTGGGGGTGGCTTACGTAGTTAGGAAATATAATTACCTATTTGTAGTTACCTGTTGGGTAAGGTAAAGTGGGGGAGGGTGTTTCACACGCTCGTTAGGGGGGGGGGGGGGCTGGGGGGGGGCGCCCCCATCTCTCTCTCTATGTGTAAAGATATGGTTCAGTGTATCACATTCACTCCACCCATCCTAGGGTATAAAAGTACTTCTTTTTATCTCTTCTAACAAGATTCTTCGTGGCATGTTTTGGCCTCTGGGTTGTCCTTCCTTTTTGTGCCATTCGAAGGCACTGAACACGGCGGAGGTCGACGACCATCGGTCTGGTCCCTGAACTCGATGGTTGTGATCAAGTCATCCTCTTACTTTTCTCTCTTCCCATGCTAGACAACTTCACGTCCATCTAAGCTCTCACTTCAACTTAAGCTCTCTTTGATTCTTTTTTGTACCTCACACCTCTAGGCCTTGTCTATACGTTCTTTGTGCTTCTCTTTTGAAGTGTGGCAACGAAATCTGAGATGGAAGATTCTATTGCTGGCCTACCATACGACGGGGAATAGTCTGGTGAATGTTTATATTTCTTCATCCATTGAATCGACCGTGATTTGATATTTGCCGGCAGACAGTTGGTCTCCTGTATCATTATTCTCCTAAGCTGCAGAGCTCCGGCGACGGATTAGGTGCAATATCGACTGCCAGGTCCCTCTTACTCACGGACTCCTGAGGTTCATTCCCCTAACGGAAAATATTCTTTCACTGTGTTCCATCCCAATACTTTTTTCTTTTCTTATCCATTTCCTCGGGTTGAATTTCGTCAACCATGTATCACAACAACTTCGGAGTTTGTCTTGGTCCCCTTGTAAGTCGATGCAATCCTCCTCAACCTTTATCAGCCTCATGGCACCGAGATCATCCACGTATATGTTCAGGTCCTGGCATGTCATTTTACGCAGATCAAGAAGATCAGCGATTTCAGCAAAAGACCCCCTGCCGGAACTCCGTTGGTAACCTCAACCCATTTCCAGAAGGCTCCTCCGACAAGCGTCCATTGTTCCCTTCCTTTAAGGTCATCATCGTGTGTCTGACAGGGTAGTCTCCTCCTTGCTCCTGCCATGGTCCAAAGTAGCCCTGCGTAAATCGTGTTCTGGCAGGTTAGATACATTAGAGACGCAATCCACCCAACCTTCTCTTTATGTCCAAAATGGAGCTCACTCTCTCATAGAAATCTGAGAGGCATGTTACACATGAGCTTTCGCTAACATGAGTCAAGACCCTTCGTTAGTGAGATATTTTTTTCCCCCAAGATAGGTCAGTGCTCTCCACGACCTCCTCTCCTTTCCATCTCACGGGGTGTTAAAGCTGTAGTCGTCTTTCTACTGTGCAAACACCTTTGAACTTGCCAGTCAGTTCCTCACATACCCTTGCATTATCCTCTAGGACGCTTCCCTCTGAATGCCTCACCAAAAGGGGTCCCCAACCCTTCTGAATCCCTCAGGCAAGGGGTCCCTAACCCCTCTGAATCCCTAGGCAAGAGGTTCCCAACCCCTCATCGTCTGAGGATCAACGTGTTATATTCATGTGACTGAAATCAACATGATCACCTCATACCTGTGCATTTTTCAGCGGGAGACACCTGGGTCCCTTCCACACGAGAGGTGTCGTCCCTCTCTATCCTTATGAAACCCCCGCCGCGCCCAGACAGCCGGCCACACCCACCGGGCGCAACCATATAACTTATACACCACAATACACCACTTGGCTCCTCCGTCTGTTTCAATATATTCTAATAAGCCATAGCATTTGAAGGTAAAAGTACCCATGTTACAAATTTACTACACATAGAACTATACCCTTTAACAGCCCTTTAGACGGTGTTCCCTGTCCACTCTTTCTAAAACAAGGGAAAGTATTCACGAATTCTGAAGGAAGTGGAAAAACCTTTTAAAATGTGTCAGGTGATATATACTGGGGAAGATATGAAAGGGGTTATCCCTGGGGATAGGGGAGAAAGAATACTTCCCACGTATTCCCTGCGTGTCGTAGAAGGCGACTAAAAGGGAAGGGAGCGGGGGGCTGGAAATCCTCCCCTCTCGTTTTTTTTTCTAATTTTCCAAAAGAAGGAACAGAGAAGGGGGCCAGGTGAGGATATTCCCTCAAAGGCCCAGTCCTCTGTTCTTAACGCTACCTCGCTAATGCGGCAAATGGCGAATAGTATGAAAGAAAGAATGAAAGGTGGTGGAGAGTTCCAAAGCATCGAGGTGTAAGAAAAGAAACAATTATCAAAATGGCCCAGCTTCTAAGTTGCCAACGGTCACACAATAACATCTGGCATGACCCTCACCATGATATCGTCACTTGATAAATTCCCATATATATCTCCGTCATTCGTCCTTCATTCGTCCCCCCCCCCCCCACCACCCCCCTCCTCTGGGTCGTAGTTCCACTGCATCACTCCAGACCTTCTCTGCCGGGTTATTAGGCGTAGAATTTGATCCTTCTCTCTCTCTCTCTCTCTCTCTCTCTCTCTCTCTCTCTCTCTCTCTCTCTCTCTCTCTCTCTCTCTCCGTCGTCTGTCATCAACAGTCTCTGGTCTCTGTGATCTTCTTTATGGACCACTTCCCCTCCTTCCCTGTTCTATCTCAAGGCCACAACGAGTGAAGAACGCCGTGACCTTTCATCTTCCGACTATCTTTTTTTTTTTTCTTTTCGTTCACCGGGCCTTCTTTCCTCTACCTACATTCCTTTTTGAATCGCTTCCGTTCGTTTGATTCTTTTAACATTCCCTTTGATTATATTTCCCAGGTCCCTAATTTCCTCTCTTCCTAGATGAAGACATTTTTTTCTTATGACCTTTGATCTGATTTCACCAGTTTCTTAAATTCTCCTTCCAGTAAATGCAACTTCTAATCTAGTTTCTCCTTAACTGCCACTAATTTCCTGAGTGGTGAGGAGGTAAATGCGACGGTATCGGAGAGAGGGGCGAGTATGCATTCTGCAAGGGATGAGGAGGCTTGGAAAGCGAGCCAGTTGTTTGCTGATGGCACAGCACTGATGGCAGAGTCGAGGGAGAAAGTGCGGAAGTTGCCGACTGATTTTGGGAGACTGTGTGCAGGGAGGAAGTAGAGAGCAAATGTGAATAAAAGCAAGGTTATTATGTTCAGCAGGGTTTAGGGTCAGGTTAGTTGAGGGTATGAGTCTAAATGCAGAAAAACTGGAGGAAGTGAAGTGTTTTAGTAGATATCTGAGAGTGGAAATGGTGGCGAATGGAGCCATAGACGCAAAAGTGGATCATGGTGGGAGGGGGAAGGTTCTGGGAGAACTGAAGAATGTCTTGAAAGAGAGAAAGATATCTGGGAAGGCAAAATTGGAATGTTTTGAAGGTACAGTACTTACAACACTGTTATATGGATGCGAGGCACAGGCTATATATAGATGAGAATGTGTGAACGAGAGTAGAAGTATGGGAAATGAAACGTTTGATATAAATATGTGGTGTGAGGAGGTTTGATCGAGTGAATGACAAAACAGTGAGAGAAGTGCAGTAACAAAAAGAATGTGGTTAAGAGAGCTGAAGAGGGTGTGATGAAATGGTTGGGACATATGGAGAGAGTGAGTGAGAAACGGTTGACAGAGAGGATATATTTGTCAGAGGTGGAGGGAACAAGGAGAAGAGGGAAACCATTTTGGAAATGGAAGGATGGAGTGAAAAAGATTTTGAGCGATCGGGGCCTGAACATGCAAGAGGGTGAGAAGCGTGCACGGGATAGAGTGAACTAGAACGATGTGGTATACAGGGATCGACGTGTCCGTAGAGCCTGGATGCGGATAGGGAGCTGTGGTTTCGGTGAATGGCACATAACAGCTAGAGAATGGATGTGAGCGGATGCGGCCTCTCACTCGTCTGTCCCTGGCACTAACTAACATCGAATGCGCATAAAAGAAAATATAGTAACTATGTTTAGCATATTCTACCGTGCCTAACTCCATCTCTAATTTAGATTTTAGTCTAGGCTTGGCTCTAATCTTAAATTTAATCATCTTCCACGTTTTACTCTCAGGCTAAAGGCAGTTGCATATTAGCACTCAGAATTTCAAAATGAACTCTTTTTTTTTCCCCTCAACCTCTAAAAGGTTCACACCCAAGCTTAGAAACAAATTGATAATGTACATACAAACAGACACATTCATTTTGAAGGCAGTCAAACAGGTGTGGTGGTCACCAAATTCACTGTTCGTAATGACAGATCCTTTTCACTGTCTTTTATATAATTCACTGTAGACTTCACCGTCTCACAGACATCCTCATTCATTTCGTCACTGTTATTGATAATATATCCCAGTCACTCGTTTGTGATCACTTCCCTTACACGCTAACTGTCAAAACTGTCACAGAAACACACACACACACACACGACACACTGGACGTGACCTGCCACATCAGTAAGTCTGTTTGAATCCCTCTGACTTGCCTCACACACCACACACACACACACACACACACACACACAAACATTGCTCTCACTGTACCTCACTTTCCCACAGTGGAATGAGACATTTAAGAGATTCACGCTGGAAGTCGTCTGGCTTTCGCCTGGTGCAGGAGGCCTGAAGGAGCTGTAGTTCGTGAGAATCAGGGTACAAAATGAGAGAGATGAGGGTGGCCTGGGTGCTTCTGGAGGTTACAGTATTTTGTGTGTATGTGTGTCTGTCTGTCTGCAACTGGAGCGAGAGAGAATGAAGGGGGGGAGAGAGAGAGAGAGAGAGAGAGAGAGAGAGAGAGAGAGAGAGATAAAACGTTTGGAGGGAAAAAAAACGAGGCGATGTTGAAGGTTATTACTGATTACGGTGTTAAGTTTTTGGGAGGGAAATCTGTGAGGTTAGGGGAGCCATCCGCCGTGCGGCGACCCAACATTGTGTGTTAAGTGGGTTACATACTAACCATCGCAGTAGCGTATGAATAATCAATGGTGTGTTCATATGTGTGGTGTGTGCCGCCGCCCAGCACAAGGGGAGACTGGTGGCGGCGAAATATGCCGGAAAATGAAATCCCACGGTGTGCTCTCTGGCTGGATTGGACATCAAGGGGTGATGAACCTTAATTACTTTATTTACCTTTACGAAGGTGTTGCGACACACACACACACAAACACACTCTCTCTCTCTCTCTCTCTCCCTCTCTCTCCTCTCTCTCTCTCTCTCTCTCTTTCCCACTCTCTCTCTCTCTCTCTCTCTCTCTCTCTCTCTCTCTCTCCCACTCTCTCCCCCACTCTCTCCCA
>NC_092225.1:95174423-95204423 GCF_036320965.1 Panulirus ornatus
ATGATAAGAAGAAGAGGAAGAAGAAGAAGAAGAAAGAGAAGGAGGAGGAGGAGGAGGAGGAGGAGGAGGAGGAGGAGGAGGAGGAGGAGGAGGAGGAGGAGAAGAAGAAGAAGAAGAGCAAGAATAAAAATAAGAATAAGAAGAAGAAGGAGAAAGAGAAGTACTTGCAATTCTCTCTTTGTTTCTTTGTTAATTTCTCCTGTTTCACCCACTGCAAATCGTTAATCCACTCTCTCATTACACCGTCCTGGTTGGCTGGTCTGGACTGAGTTCGGCGTTTGCTCTTGTTTGGCAAAAAAACAAAAATAAATAGATTTACGACGTCCGTCGCAAGGAAGGCAAGGGGTGATACCTTAGCAACTTGCCAACTTGTCTTGAGTCACGAGCAAAAATTCAGCATGATGCATGAATCATGTTCAGAACATTATACACACGACTTCATCAACGATGGTGGGGAGGGGGACCTCTCTCTCTCTCTCTCTCTCTCTCTCTCTCTCTCTCTCTCTCTCTCTCTCTCTTCTCTCTCGACCACCACCACCACCAGGGGACGGACCATCAGCCTACCACCACAGTCCTCCCTCCCTCCCTCCCTCAGCAGCAGAGGCCACCACAGTGTCCGGGGTCATCAAGAAGTTGTTATCATCCAGTAATAACACCCAAAGGCCCTTAGGCAGGCGGCAGGGGAGAGATGTGGCAGGGGGGAGATGAGGACTGGGTCTCTCTGTGTGGCAGGGGGAGATGAGGTCTGGGTCTCTCTGTGTGGAAGGGGAAGATGAAGTCTGTGTCCCTGTGTGTGGCAGGGGAGATGAGGTCCTGTGTCCCTTTGTGTGGCAGGGGAGATGAGGTCTGAGTCTCTCTGTGTGGCAGGGGGGAGATGAGGACTGGGTCTCTCTGTGTGGCAGGGGAGATGAGGTCTGTGTCCCTCTGTGTGGCAGGAGAGGTGAGTTCTGTGTGGCATGTGTAGCAGGGGAGATGAGGTCTGTGTCCCTCTGTGTGGCAGGGGAAGATGAAGTCTGTGTCCCTGTGTGTGGCAGGGGAGATGAGGTCTGTGTCCCTTTGTGTGGCAGGGGAGATGAAGTCTGTGTTCCTGTGTGTAGCAGGGGAGATGAGGTCTGTGTCCCTGAATGTAGCAGGGGAAGATGAAGTCTGTGTCCCTGTGTATGGCAGGGGAGATGGTCTGTGTCCCTTTGTGTGGCAGAGGAGATGAAATCTGTGTTCCTGTGTGTAGTAGAGGAGACGAGGTTTGTGTCCCTGTGTGTAGCAGGAGGAGATGAGGTCTGTGTCCCTCTGTGTAGCAGGGGAGACGAGGTCTGTGTCCCTGTGTGTAGCAGGGGAGACGAGGTTCTGTGTCCCTTTGTGTAGCAGGAGGAGACGAGGTCTGTGTCCCTCTGTGTAGCAGGGGAGACGAGGTCTGTGTTCCTGTGTGTAGCAGGGGAGACGATGTCTGTGTCCCTGTGTGTAGCAGGGGAGACGAGGTTCTGTGTCCCTGTGTGTAGCAGGGGAGACGAGGTCTGTGTCCCTAAATGGCAGGGTCTACACACTACACACAGCAGAGTTATACAGACCTCGTCTCCTTGAGTTGACAGCCCTAAAGGAAATCTATAAGACTCGATATATATATATGTATATATATATATATATATATATATATATATATATATATATATATATATATATATATATATATATATATATATCCTTTTTCCTTTCATACTATTCGCCATTTCCCGCATTAGTGAGGTAGCGTTAAGAACAGAGGACTGGGCCTTAGGGGGAATATCCTCACCTGGCCCCCTTCTCTGTTCCTTCTTTTGGAAAAAAAAAAAAAAAAAGAGAGGGGAGGATTTCCAGCCCCCCGCTCCCTATATATATATATATATATATATATATATATATATATATATATATATATATATATATATATATGTATATATATATATATATATATATATATATATATATATATATATATATAAATATATATATATATATATATATCACATACAAACCTCCAACAGCCAGGATCGAACCCGGGACCCCTGTGCAAGAGGCAGGCATGCTAACCGCTAGGCTATGGGACTGTATAAAAGGAAAGAACTATTCGAAATACTAAGTACTCGAATACCCCGTTGCTCACCATTGTGAGACGAAGGGTATTCGAGTACTTAGTATTTCGAATAGTTCTTTCCTTTTATACAGTCCCATAGCCTAGCGGTTAGCATGCCTGCCTCTTGCACAGGGGTCCCGGGTTCGATCCTGGCTGTTGGAGCCTTGTATGTTCTATGAAGGTGCGCGTTCATATACACTTTATTCGTGTATATATATATATATATATATATATATATATATATATATATATATATATATATATATAATCTGCGCACACTGTAAACACAACACTCAGAGAATCACAGGAGCTGAACTAATTATCCCATTACTATGAGAAAGTGTAAAAAAATCACCATCCAGTAACTCTCACAAAAAAGAGAAAAAAAAAGAAACCACGTCCCAGTATGTCGTCCGGTGGTGGCTGGTGGTGATGGTGGTGGCTGGTGGTAGTGGTGGCTGGTGGTGGAGGTGGCTGGTGGTGGTGGTAGTGATGGCGTTAGCTGGTGGTAGTGGCTAGTGGTGGAGATGGCTAGTGGTGGAGGTGGCTGGTGGTGGTGGTGGTGGATGGTGGTGGAGGTGGCTGGTGGTGGACCGTCAGCCCACATAACACTTGGTAAAAGTCTGGACGGAGGGAAAACATCATCTCCCAACCAACGGATGGTCGCGGCGATCCCCACCAGACCTGACATTACTTCCTTCCCCCCTCTTAACCTCTCTCTCTCTCTCTCTCTCTCTCTCTCTCTCTCTCTCTCTCTCCCCCCTACGGCCACCCCCCCCCCCCCACCAAACCTTTCCCCATATCCCTAACCCCATTTTTTCCCTGAGATTAATGAGGTCTGGTCTCCATAGGGAGAGAGAGAGAGAGAGAGAGAGAGAGAGAGTGCTGTGGTTGGGGTAGGAGTGGGGGGGGGGTTTAGAGGGGGTTTAGTGAGGGTGTGTGTGAAGTATGATGGTGGGTAGCGACGCATGATGAGGCTGTGCGAAAGGTATGATTAAGTTGTGATGAGGAATGATGAGGGCGTGTGAGGTATGATGAAAATGTACCGACTTCTGACCCTTCCTGGTGTTCCCTACAGGGTAGTGTTGACCTCTGACCTCTCCTGGTGATCCCTACAGGGTAGTGTTGACCTCTGACCTCTCCTGGTGTTCTCTCCAGGGTAATGTTGACCTCTGACCTCTCCTGGTGTTCTCTCCAGAGTAATGTTGACCTCTGACCTCTCCTGGTGTTCTCTCCAGGGTAATGTTGACCTCTGTCCTCTCCTGGTGTTCTCTCCAGGGTAATATTGACCCCTGTCCTCTCCTGGTGCTCTTTCCAGGGTAGTGTTGACCTCTGTCCTCTCCTGGTGCTCTTTCCAGGGTAGTGTTGACCTCTGACCTCTCCTGGTGTTTTCTCCAGGGTAGTGTTGACCTCTGACCTCTCCTGGTGTTCCCTCCAGGGTAGTGTTGACCTCTGACCTCTCCTGGTGTTCCCTCCCAGCACCACCCAACCGACCACCATATCCACGGGCGAACCCTCACATACCCCGTCGGCACCGGCAGACAGCATACCTCCCTCTTTGGTTATATCCCCGACCTCCCAGGGGAGTATATTTCAAACGAGGGAGGGACGGAAAGGGGGAAGGGAGAGGAATTACAGGCCCTGCCTGGCTCTTCCCCCTCACGCCCTGGTCATACGCCCTGGGTCACGGGTCCTCCCCAGGACGGAATGGGTCATCGCAAACAACCCGGTGTGTTCTGCGAGTCGGTGGTGTAGTGTAGTTTCCCAGGCGGGTGGGCGGGCGGCGCGGGCGGTGTGGCGCGGGCGGTGTGGTGATGTGTGTGGTGGTAGGAGGAGGAGGAGGAGGTGGTGAGGTAATGATACTACGCCCTCAACACCCCCTCCCCTGTGTTTATGCCTCCCCTCAGCGTCATGCCGTCTTACAAGGCGGCGGTATGAGGTACCTAATGGCACGACGCGCTACCTCCTCCTCCTCCTCCGCTGGTGATGTGTCCCGGGGGGGAGGTCTCGTAAATGTGACTTGATGTCTTCACTCTCTCTCTCTCTCTCTCTCTCTCTCTCTCTCTCTCTCTCTCTTCCGTCTTTCATGAGCGCATTTACAGCAGCATTCTTTTACATTTACAGCGTCTGATAAGGTGGGGGTGATACAGCAGTGTAGGTGGTGATGGTGGTGGTGGTGAAGGGGAGGGGAAGGGGAGGGGAAGGGGAGGGGGGGTAAATAATATGTCCTCGGGTGGTGTAGTGATATCATGTAGGTGGGTGAGGGGGGTTAATGTGTCCTCCGTGTGTGTGTGTGTGTGTGTGTGTGTGTGTGTGTGTGTGTGTGTGTGTGGTGATACCATGCAGGTGGGGGGGGGGGTAAATGTGTCTTCCGTGTGTGTGTTGTGTGTGTGTGTGTGTGTGTGTGTGGTGATACCATGCAGGTGAGGGGAGCGGGGGGTAAATGTGTGGTATATTGCCCCTGTGGAGGTATCACACGACCTCCAGGGAGCTTAAAAGTAGCCGTCAGTCGTCAGGTCCCTCTCTGTACCACGCCCCTCCTTACTGCCGAAGACCCGTCATAGACGTATACATCCCCTTTTGCGTCCTCTCTCTCTCTCTCTCTCTCTCTCTCTCTCTCTCTCTCTCTCTCTCTCTCTCTCTCTCTCTCTCTCGACCGCAAAGCCATGCTGGTTGAATATCTGTGTAAGCTACTGAGAGAGAGAGAGAGAGAGAGAGAGAGAGAGAGAGAGAGAGAGAGAGAGAGAGAGAGAGAGAGACGGGGGTGGGGGGGACCCACTCTTCTCTTAAAGCGACCCTCTGGGTCGAATTCAGACGGTGAGAAATGATCATAAGTGCCGGGAGGGGAGGAGGGGAGATGGGGGTGGGGGGGGGACGGTGGAATTGGCAAACGTTTAAATCAGGGTCGTATTCCCAGTGCTCCGCGCGTCTTGACCTGCAGTGCTTCCCCCCCCCCCCCCCAAGACAATTACGATGACAGCTTGTCATGCCTCCCCAAACCCCCCCAACCCCCCACCCCCCTCCCCACCCCACCCAACCAAAGTAATAAATAAATGAATAAACATTCAGCACTTCAAAAATCCTTCCCGATTTCGATATTTAAATTTCAGTATAACATTTATACGTATATATTTTTTTTTACTCTATGGATTATAACGCATGAAAGAATCTTGTGTGTGTGTGTGTGTGTGTGTGTGTGTGTGTGTGTGTGTGTATATATACACTGGAAGAGATCACAATTGAGCGCGTGATCAACTGAATTCCTTTTTTGACCACAGGGAAATGAAACACGATAAGTTCCCAAGTGCACTTTCGTGTAATACTCACATCATCAGGGGAGACACAAGAGAGAAATATAACAGTCAGTTGATACACAACGAAGAGACGTAGCTAGGACGCCATTTGGTAAACAAGTGGCTGCTCGAATGGGGGTCGGGTGCGTTCAAGTCTGGCAACAAGCGTATCATAAAATCTATCATGAGCAAAAGAAAGGGAACTCTCTACAAATTTCATCAACAATAAAGCTATCCAATTTGTATAGACCTTCACTAAAATTAATGTTACAATCCTTTAGTATATTTGATGATAAAAGACACAATTATACTTCGTGGTACAAGAGTTAGAGTTAATAACTGAGATGGCATTACTCCAGTCAATACAATGATCACAGTTTTTAATGTGCTTAAACAAGGCATTTAATTCTTGTCCTGTTCTTATACTATATCTATTTTCCTTATGTCTAAATGAAAGATCCTTACCAGTCTGCCAAACAAGAAACTTATCACAACCTTTAGATGGTACTTCATACACGCACCCTGCAGAACTTTCTGGTGAGTTCCTGACTGATATTCTTTTCACTATGGTTGTTGCTGAAGGCAACATTTTACGTTGAAAGATTTTGAGCAACCTGGGAGGTAAAGTGAAATCATTTCTTAAAAAGGGAACTTGGTTCTTGGTATCAAGGGAGGTTTGGGTTTAACTCTATAAGATGATTTCTTTGCTAGCTTAAGAGATCTATCAATGAAAGATCTAGAGTACTTCAACATGGATCCAAGAGAATATGTATCTTCTCAAACTCATCATCAATAAACTATAGATAGCATATACGTAATGCCCTAATGAACATAGACTGGAATGATGATAATTTAACTTTGTCACGTTGAGATGAGTAATAATTGATATATGAGCATACATTGGTAGGTTTTCTATACATGCTAAAAACATGCTTCCATCCCTATGAATCAAGCAATCTAAAAAGGGGCAACATACCATTATTTTCAATGTCTACAGCAAAGTGGATGGAAGGTACTAAATTGGTAAGTAAAGGGAGAAATGTTCGTAAATTTTCCTTTGTTGGCCAGACACAAAGAACATCATCTACATACCTAAACTAAATTGCCTTAAAGGGCAAGATATCCTATAGTAATTTTGCTTCAAAGAATTCCACGTAAAGATTACTCAATACTGATGAAAGAGGGTTACCCATTGCCATACCAAATTTCTTAACAAAATATTATCCACTGAGTTTCATTGGACAGTCTTTTATACACAATTTTGTAAATTCAATAACAAACAGACTCTGAAACAGGTAAATGAAGATTGTTTTTGTTGTCTTTTCCTAGCGCTATCTCGCGCGCATGCGGGGGGGTGGGGGTTGTCATTTCATGTGTGGTGGGGTAGCGACAGGAATGAATAAAGGCAGCAAGTATGAAGTATGTACATGTGTATATATGTATATGTCTGTGTATGTATATATATGCATACGTCGAAATGTATAAGTATGTACATGTGCATGTGTGGACGTGTATGTATGTACATGTGTATGTGGGTGGGTTGGGCCATATATATATATATATATATATATATATATATATATATATATATATATATATATATATATATATATATATATATACATATATATATATATATATATATATATATATATATATATATATATATATATATATATATATAGTGCCATTGTACAAAGGCAAAGGGGATAAGAGTGAGTGCTCAAATTACAGAGGTATAAGTTTGTTGAGTATTCCTGGTAAATTATATGGGAGGGTATTGATTGAGAGGGTGAAGGCATGTACAGAGCATCAGATTGGGGAAGAGCAGTGCGGTTTCAGAAGTGGTAGAGGATGTGTGGATCAGGTGTTTGCTTTGAAGAATGTATGTGAGAAATACTTAGAAAAGCAAATGGATTTGTATGTAGCATTTATGGATCTGGAGAAGGCATATGATAGAGTTGATAGAGATGCTCTGTGGAAGGTATTAAGAATATATGGTGTGGGAGGCAAGTTCTTAGAAGCAGTGAAAAGTTTTTATCGAGGATGTAAGGCATGTGTACGTGTAGGAAGAGAGGAAAGTGATTGGTTCTCAGTGAATGTAGGTTTGCGGCAGGGGTGTGTGATGTCTCCATGGTTGTTTAATTTGTTTATGGATGGGGTTGTTAGGGAGGTGAATGCAAGAGTCCTGGAAAGAGGGGCAAGTATGAAGTCTGTTGGGGATGAGAGAGCCTGGGAAGTGAGTCAGTTGTTGTTCGCTGATGATACAGCGCTGGTGGCTGATTCATGTGAGAAACTGCAGAAGCTGGTGACTGAGTTTGGTAAAGTGTGTGGAAGAAGAAAGTTAAGAGTAAATGTGAATAAGAGCAAGGTTATTAGGTACAGTAGGGTTGAGGGTCAAGTCAATTGGGAGGTAAGTTTGAATGGAGAAAAACTGGAGGAAGTGAAGTGTTTTAGATATCTGGGAGTGGATCTGTCAGCGGATGGAACCATGGAAGCGGAAGTGGATCATAGGGTGGGGGAGGGGGCGAAAATTTTGGGAGCCTTGAAAAATGTGTGGAAGTCGAGAACATTATCTCGGAAAGCAAAAATGGGTATGTTTGAAGGAATAGTGGTTCCAACAATGTTGTATGGTTGCGAGGCGTGGGCTATGGATAGAGTTGTGCGCAGGAGGATGGATGTGCTGGAAATGAGATGTTTGAGGACAATGTGTGGTGTGAGGTGGTTTGATCGAGTAAGTAACGTAAGGGTAAGAGAGATGTGTGGAAATAAAAAGAGCGTGGTTGAGAGAGCAGAAGAGGGTGTTTTGAAATGGTTTGGGCACATGGAGAGAATGAGTGAGGAAAGATTGACCAAGAGGATATATGTGTCGGAGGTGGAGGGAACGAGGAGAAGAGGGAGACCAAATTGGAGGTGGAAAGATGGAGTGAAAAAGATTTTGTGTGATCGGGGCCTGAACATGCAGGAGGGTGTAAGGAGGGCAAGGAATAGAGTGAATTGGAGCGATGTGGTATACAGGGGTTGACGTGCTGTCAGTGGAGTGAATCAAGGCATGTGAGGCGTCTGGGGTGGACCATGGAAAGCTGTGTAGGTATGTATACACGTGTGTGGACATGTGTATGTACATGTGTATGGGGGGGGGGTTGGGCCATTTCTTTCGTCTGTTTCCTTGCGCTACCTCGCAGACGCGGGAGACAGCGACAAAGTATAAAAAAAAAAAAAAAAAAAAAATATATATATATATATATATATATATATATATATATATATATATATATTAATAACCACAAGTAAAAATGAAAAACAATAAGTCCCAAGTGTACTTTCGTGTAATAATCACATCACCAGGGGAAATAAAAGGAGGAGGTGGAAGACTCGGAAGAGTCAATATATATATACACATAAGACGGGCGGGCTGGCGGAGCTAAGACGTCGGTGTTATATAAATGTGTGTGGTTTGGTGGTGTCCCGGGTCTGGCACCAACAGCGGGCCTGTCATGAAATTTATTAATGCGGTCAAGACGGGAAGCCGCTGACAAATCTCTTGCCGACGACAGAGCCATGCAATCTACACAGACCTTCACCAACAGTCATGTTACAATTCTCTGTGTGTATTCACTAAAGGAAGATTTGATGATAACTCCTCTTGGTCATAGCTGAATTAGCATTACTCCAATCAATACGATGGTCATGATTCGTAATGTGATTAAACAAAGCATTTGATTCTTGTCCTGTTTTACATATTCGTGTTGCTGAGGTCTATCAGAGAGAGCCTTACTAGTCTGCCCAATATGGAACATATTACAACTTTTACAAGCCATTCTGTAAATAAAGTCCGCAGAATAGATAAAAAAATAAATGGGATGTTTGACGACAATATGTGGTGTGAGGTGGTTTGATCGAGTAAGTAATGTAAGGGTAAGAGAGATGTGTGGAGATAAAAAGAGCGTGGTTGAGAGAGCAGAAGAGGGTGTATTGAAATGGTTTGGTCACATGGAGAGAATGAGTGAGGATAGATTGACAAAGAGGATATATGTGTCAGAGGTGGAGAGAATGAGGAGAAGTGAGAGACCAAATTGGAGGTGGAAGGATGGAGTGAAAAAGATTTTGAGCGATCGGGGCCTGAACATGCAGAAGGGTGAAAGGCGTGCAAGGAATAGTGTGAATTGGAACGATGTGGTATACTGGGGTCGATGTGCTGTCAATGGATTGAACCAGGGCATGTGAAGTGTCTGGTGTAAACCATGGAAAGTTTTGTGAGGTATGGATGTGGAAAGGGAGATGTGGTTTCGGTGCATTATACATGACAGCTAGAGACTGAGTGTGAACGAATGTGGCCTTTGTTGTCTTTTCCTAGCGCTACCTCGCGCACATGCGGGGGAGGGCGTTGTCATTTCATGTGTGGCGGGGTGGCGACGGGAATGAGTAAGGGCAGACAGTATGAATTATGTACATGTGTATATATGTATATGTCTGTGTGTGTATATATATATGTATACGTTGAGATGTACAGGTATGTATATGTGCGTGTGTGGACGTGTATATATATATACATGTGTATATGGGTGGGTTGGCCCATTCTTTCGTCTGTTTCTTTGCGCTACCTCGCTAACGCGGGAGACATCGACAAAGTACAATATATATATAAACAACATATATATATGTATATATATATATATATATATATATATATATATATATATATATATATATATATATATATATATATAATCATCCAAATGAACGTGCACTTTCATAGAACACACACACAAATGCCCTCCAACGGCAAGGAATCGAACCCCGTACCATCCGTGAGGTAGTCGGGTAGGCTAAATCATTCAAGCTAATGCAGCATATATAGCCGGGTGATTCGCGTCCCCGGCTACCACACACAAATGACACACTGTGGGGTTCGAATCCTTGCTGCTGCTGCTGAGGAAAAAGAGAGAGAGAGAGAGAGAGAGAGAGAGAGAGAGAGAGAGAGAGAGAGAGAGAGAGAGAGAGAGAGACAGACAGACAGACAGACAGACAGACAGAGAAATATTAACATCACGCTCCAGTATTATCCGGACATGCACAGGTGCAGAATCATGCACGCCTTCATCATCAGCCTTCCTTCACCGGCGGACGGTGTATGTGCGCTGTATGCGGCTGCTGATGCGGGTAGGTATGATGCCCGCCAGAAAGAACACCAAGAAATTACATACAATATTGGGAAGCCATTGTGTTCACTCAAGTCTTACGAGGAGGGAGGGAGGCTCGCCCATAAGGTCGTCATTCCCATGCCGGCTCACGGTCACCCTGGTCCCTCTCGCCGCCCGGAGCCCCACATTATTACCGGACTCGCATTTGTCTCGGCGTCCGAGGCCAATATCAACACACACAGAGCCAGCGAGGCCGAAAAGGCTCTATGTCTCGTTGTCGAGGCCTCAATTAACGTCACCGGCTGGGCTGCAACACTCTTATGTCTCGCTGTCGAGGCCAGGACCAACACTAGCGAGGCCAATGAGAGCACCAGCGAGGCCGCAAAACCTCACGACTCGGTGACGAGGCCAATGCCAAAACGAGACCGAAATATCTTGTCTTTATCAGCGTCGAGAACAAGGCAATCAGCGAGGCCGCAAGACACCCGTGGCACCATGGCTGTGGTGAACGGTCGAGGACGATACCCACTGAATGGTCTCGATATTTCTGAAGTGAATTCTCGCCAATATCAACTCAGTGGATGGTCTCGAGTATCACCGAAGTTAGTGGTCTCGAGTATCACCTCAGTAAATGGTCTCGAGTATCACCTCAGTTAATGGTCTCGAGTATCACCTCAGTAAATGGTCTCGAGTATCACCTCAGTTAATGGTCTCGAGTATCACCTCAGTAAATGGTCTCGAGTATCACCTCAGTTAATGGTCTCGAGTATCACCTCAGTAAATGGTCTCGAGTATCACCTCAGTAAATGGTCTCGAGTATCACCTCAGTAAATGGTCTCGAGTATCACCTCAGTTAATGGTTTCGAGTATCACCTCAGTTAATGGTCTCGAGTATCACCTCAGTTAATGGTCTCGAGTATCACCTCAGTTAATGGTTTCGAGTATCACCTCAGTTAATGGTCTCGAGTATTACCTCAGTTAATTGTCTCGAGTATTACCTCAGTTAATGGTCTCGAGTATTACCTCAGTTAATGGTCTCGAGTATTACCTCAGTTAATGGTCTCGAGTATCACCTCAGTTAATGGTCTCGAGTATTACCTCAGTTAATGGTCTGGACCTCATGTGTCAGTAAATGTTCTCCACTGTTCATGGATCGAGACTTTGTTCTTCCTATCATCATATAACATGGCCTGTGATGTTCACAATGTTCTCCACTGTTCATGGATCGAGACTTTGTTCTTCCTATCATCATATAACATGGTCCGTGATGTTCACAATGTTCTCCACTGTTCATGGATAGAGACTTTGTTCTTCCTATCATCATATAACATGGTCCGTGATGTTCACAATGTTCTCCACTGTTCATGGATAGAGACTTTGTTCTTCCTATCATCATATAACATGGTCCGTGATGTTCACAATGTTCTCCACTGTTCATGGATAGACTTTGTTCTTCCTATCATCATATAACATGGCCTGTGATGTTCACAATGTTCTCCACTGTTCATGGATAGAGACTTTGTTCTTCCTATCATCATATAACATGGCCCGTGATGTTCACAATGTTCTCCACTGTTCATGGATAGAGACTTGTTCTTCCTATCATCATATAACATGGCCTGTGATGTTCACAATGTTCTCCACTGTTCATGGATCGAGACTTTGTTCTTCCTATCATCATATAACATGGTCCGTGATGTTCACAATGTTCTCCACTGTTCATAGATAGAGACTTTGTTCTTCCTATCATCATATAACATGGTCCGTGATGTTCACAATGTTCTCCACTGTTCATGGATCGAGACTTTGTTCTTCCTATCATCATATAACATGGTCCGTGAGGGTTCACAATGTTCTCCACTGTTCATGGATCGAGACTTTGTTCTTCCTATCATCATACATCCTCCTGTTCTCGTACCTCCGCCTCCGTCTTTGTTTACAGTTTCCTGCGACAACCGTTCGTTCTTTTAAGATATAATGTCTTTAATTTAGGATGACAAAGAAAAAAGAAAAGAAGAAATTCTTAAAGGAACGATCATACCTAACCTTTAACCTCTTTAGAAAACTTAAAAGCATGATTGATTCTGAGCCACAGGGGCTGGGGGGGACGCGTGCAAGATGGATGGATACCTCACACTGTTGTCCAGCAGTGACGCACGCCCAGCAGGTCTGTTAACCACGAGACGGATCGAGATAACGAGTCTTTGCACCACGGTGGCGTAGCAGTTCCTCGCCCCTGACCGCGAGGAGACGCGTTCGAAGCCCAGCGAGGGTCGTCGACGGAGGGGGAGCACACAAGGTTCGAATCCTGGTGTATGTGTGTGTGTGTGTGTGTGTGTGTGTGTGGAAGTCGGCCCACAGTCAAAAAACCCCGCAGCTGTTTCGTCACCCACCCACCCTCAGGAACTGGTCCATAAGATGGGTAACTGGCTTAGACTAGAGCATAGAGAGAGAGAGAGAGAGAGAGAGAGAGAGAGAGAGAGAGAGAGAGAGAGAGAGAGAGAGAGAAGAGAGAGAGAGAGAGAGAGACATATCAATGTGAACTACCCTCAGCTTAGCTTGCCCACACAGCATTTTTGTAAATGAAGCGCAACCCGGTACTCTTCGGCTAGCGGAAACCTAGCGGCCATACGCGAGGGGGAGGGGAAAACACACACACACATATACCATGGTCCCTCCTTCTCTCTCTCTCTCTCTCTCTCTCTCTCTCTCTCTCTCCCCAGGAGCCACCAGTATCACATCACCCCCCACCCACCTCTCCCTCCCTCCTCCAGCCCCCTTTGGCTGCCACTGGTCATAAACCAGAGGACCTGACGATACACTTTAGTACAACATAAACTACAAAAATAGCAAAGTTTTCTCCAAGCTTTTGCTGACCTCAAAGACTCCTGGCTCCTTCCTCAACCGCCCCCCCCCCACTCTCTCTCTCTCTCTCTCTCTCTCTCTCTCTCTCTCTCTCTCTCTCTCTCTCTCTCTCCATCCATCTCGTGGACGGCTTCGGAAAGTCGTGGATATCACGGTCGTAAAAGCTGGGTGAGAGTTGGCGTTGAAGAGAGGAGTGAAAGTGGTAGTGAGGGTGATGTGAGGGGGAGTGAGAGGTCACTTCATCCTATCATCATATTCCCCCAGCACACCAGACAGTGACGCAAGGTCACAGGCACAGCATGTGTGTGTGTGTGTGTGTATATATATATATATATATATATATATATATATATATATATATATATATATATATTGGAAACGATCACAATTTTGCGCGTGATCAAGATATTCCTATGAGTCCACGGAGAAAATGAAACACGACAAGTTCCCAAGTGCACTTTCGTGTAATAATTGTGGTCCTTTCCAATAAATATATATATATATATATATATATATATATATATATATATATATATATATATATATATATATATATATATATATATATATCTTTATCTTTTTCTTTTTCTTTCAAACTATTCGCCATTTCCCGCGTTAGCGAGGTAGCGTTAAGAACAGAGGACTGGGCCTTGGAGGGAATATCCTCACCTGGCCCCCTTCTCTGTTCCTTTTTTTGGAAAAAAAAAAAAAAAAAAAAGAGGGGAAGATTTCCAGCCTCCCGCTCCCTCCCCTTTTAGTCGCCTTCTACGACACGCAGGGAATACGTGGGAAGTATTCTTTCTCCCCTATCCCCAGGGATAATATATATATATATATATATATATATATATATATATATATATATATATATATATATATATATATATATATATATATTGGAAAATATCACAGTTGAGCGCGTGATCAAGTAAATTCCTTCTAATCCACGGGGAAATGAAATACGATAAGTTCCCAAGTGCACTTTCATGGAATGATAACATCACCAGATGGCTTCCTAGCTACGTCTCTTCGCTGTATATCAACTGACTGTTATATTTCGGTCTTGTATTTCCCCTGATGATGTGATTATTACACGAAAGTGCACTTGGGAACTTATCGTGTTTCATTTTCCCCGTGGACTAGCATTATATACGTATGTATATATAGGTACAGACGCGTGTATGGGCATGTAAGGGGTGACTATGTTGTTGATTGGTTAGTCAGGAATTCTTTCTGTGTCTGTATGAAACATGGTGAGGCGCCTGAAGATTGGCAGAATACATGTACAGTGCCAGTGTACAAAAGGCAAGGGGTGGGGGGGACTAAAGTGAACGGTCAAATCATAGAGGTACGAGTTTTGTTCAATGGGAGAGTGGTGATTGAAAGGGTGAATGCATGGTCTGAGTTACACAGACTGGGGACCTACCCAATGTGGCTTCAGGAGTGGTAGAGTATGTGTGGATCAAGTTGGTCTGCTTCGAACAAGTGGGTGCGAGAAATACTCAGGTCGTTTATGGATCTGATGAACGCACATTATAGGGTTGACTGAGACACCATGTGGAAGGTACTGCGAATATACGGAGTGAGAGGAAAGCTGCCAGAAGCAGTGAAAAGTCTTTACCACGAGAGCTAGGCGTGTGTGCGGGGAGGAAGAGAGAAGAGGGAGTGTTTCGACGTGTGAGGGTCGGTCTGCAGTAGGGTTGTGTGATGCCACCATGGTTGTTTCATTTGTTTATGGATGGGGTGGTGAAGGAGGAAAATGCAAGAGTCTTGGAGAGGGGAGCAGGTAGCAGTCCCTTGCGGGGAAAGAAATGGGTCTGGGAGTTGGGGGAACCTGGTGGTAGATTTGAGCAACAAACTACATGAGTTAGTGTGTGGGTTTTGGAGAATGTGTGAAAGGAGAGACCTGATGGTATATGTGAATAAAAAGCAGAGGGTATTAGGTCTATCAGAAAGAGAAACAGGTTATTTGGAGTGTGGGTTTGAATGGAGAGAACCCGGAGGAAGAGGAGTGTCTGAAATATCTGGGAGTGGATATGGCAGCGAACAGGAAGCCATGAGAGCTGAAGTGAGCCATAGGATGGGAGAGCAGGGCAAAGGTCTTGTACACATTGAGGAGTGTGTGGATAGAAAGGTCACTGTCTTTCAGGGCAGAGATGGGTAGGTCTGATCATACAGTAACCCCCGTCGATGCTGTATGGATGAGAGTCGTGAGCCTTAGACAAGAATGTAAAAGAAGATGATGGATGTGTCGGAAATGAAATGCCTGAGGACAGTATGTGGCGTGAGGAGGGTTGATCGAGAAAGAAATGTTAGGGTGAGAGAGAGGTGTGGCAGTGAGAGGAGTGTGTATAAGACAGCAGAGGAAGGTGTGCTAAAATGGTTTGGACATATGGAGAGGATGACTGAGAGGGTATACATGTCAGAAGTGGAGGGAACATGGAAAAGGGGGAAATCAAGGAGCAGGAGGTAGGGTGGAGCGAAAGATGCTTAGAGGGTTCGGAGCCTGAGCATACAGAAGGGCGTAAGACGTGCAAGACATAAAGCGAATTGGAGTAACGTGGTATGCAGGGGACGACGTGCTGTCAGCGGGTTGAACCAAGCATATGAAGTATTAGAGGAAAACCACGGGAAGGTCTGTGTGGCCTGATTATGGATAAAGGGCTCTGGTTTCGATGGACTAAACATGACAGCTGGAGAATAAATGTGGGCGAATGGACCATTTATTCGTCTGTTCCTGGCGCTACCCTGCAAATACAGGAAATGACGAAACACACACACACACACACACACACACATATATATATATATATATATATATATATATATATATATATATATATATATATATATATATATATATATATATATATATATATATTCCTATGAGTCCACGGGGAAAATTAAACACGATAAGTTTCCAAGTGTACTTTCGTGTAATCATCACATCATCAGGGGAGACACAGGGGAGAAATATAACAAGTCAGTTGATATACATCGAAGAGACGAATCTAGGACGCCATTTGGTAAACATGCGATTGTTCTTTGAGTCAGATAAACAATCATACTTTGTCAATGACCTCTAAATTGACCTCTAAATGTCAAAACTTACATTTCTAATCAAAAAGTGCTTAATTACCCTTTACGAACTAGAACCAGCGTTAAGAAACCAAGTTATGGGCACTCCTTCGGTCCCTGTCCATCGCCTTCAATTCGACGAAAGACGCGACGCGGTGGTGAACGACCACCCTGATAACCTGGCCATGCAAATTGTTGGGCCGCGCCCGCCGGACGTGTATTGTCCCGAATGGTGTGGTTCCCTCCCCCCCCCCCTCCCTACAGCGGTGATGGGCTGTGTGTGAAGCGCGCGTCGGCCCCTGGGCCAGCCAAATGTTGGCTAGGCACAAAGGATGGTCAGGAACAACGGATGGGTAGGGAGGGGGAGGGAGGGAGGAGGGGGAGAGGGAATGAGCATTAGACGAAGCCACGAAGGCGAGCAACGAGAGGCAAGCGTTGGATGGTTTAACGAAGGCAACCAAGGAGAGGTGGGGGCAAAGCATTAGGTGGAGTAACGAGGAGAGAGCATACGATGGCGCGGTCAGGGGCAAGCATTAGACAGCGCGGGGAGGGGCAAGAATTACATAGCGCTAGGAGGGGCAAGCATTAGACAGCGCAAGGAGGGGCAAGCATTAGATAGCGCAAGGAGGGGCAAGCATTAGATAGCGCAGGGATGGGCAAGCATTAGATAGCGCAAGGAGGGGCAAGCATTAGATAGCGCAAGGAGGGGCAAGCATTAGACAGCGCAAGGAGGGGCAAGCATTACATAGCGCAAGGAGGGGCAAGCATTACATAGCGCTAGGAGGGGCAAGCATTAAATAGCGCAAGGAGGGGCTAGCATTAGATAGCGCAAGGAGGGGCAAGCATTAGACAGCGCAAGGAGGGGCTAGCATTAGATAGCGCAAGGAGGGGCTAGCATTAGACAGCGCAAGGAGGGGCAAGCATTAGATAGCGCAACGCTGGGGCAAGCATTAGATAGCGCAACGCTGGGGCAAGCATTAGATAGCGCAACGCTGGGGCAAGCATTAGATAGCGCAACGCTGGGGCAAGCATTACTGGCAGAGAGCGGGCATTAGCCGGTGTGAGGAAGGCAAGAAAAAAGGTCCAAGCACATATTACAGGAACTTTTCACCATTCAGCGTAATGAGATTTTGCATGTGTATCATTTCTTGTATGTTACTGGTGGCTTGACTGTCCGTGGTGTGTACCAGGCAGCACTGCTCTCACTGTTGTATGTACCAGGCAGCACTGCTCTCACTGTTGTATGTACCAGGCAGCACTGCCGTTACTGTTGTATGTACCAGGCAGCACTGCTCTCACTGTTGTATGTACCAGGGAGCACTGCTCTCACTGTTGTATGCACCAGGCAGCACTGCTCTCACTGTTATATGTACCAGGCAGCACTGCTCTCACTGTTGTATGTACCAGGCAGCACTGCTCTCACTGTTGTATGTACCAGGCAGCACTGCCGTCACTGTTGTATGTACCAGGCAGCACTGCTCTCACTGTTGTATGTACCAGGCAGCACTGCTCTCACTGTTGTATGTACCAGGCAGCACTGCTCTCACTGTTGTATGTACCAGGCAACACTGCTCTCACTGTTGTATGTACCAGGCAGCACTGCTCTCACTGTTGTATGTACCAGGCAACACTGCTCTCACTGTTGTATGTACCAGGTACCAGGCAGCACTGCTCTTACTGTTGTATGTACCAGGCAGCACTGCTCTCACTGTTGTATGTACCAGGTACCAGGCAGCACTGCTCTTACTGTTGTATGTACCAGGCAGCACTGCTCTCACTGTTGTATGTACCAGGCAGCACTGTTCTCACTGTTGTATGTACCAGGCAGCACTGCTCTCACTGTTGTATGTACCAGGTACCAGGCAGCACTGCTCTTACTGTTGTATGTACCAGGCAGCACTGCTCTCACTGTTGTATGTACCAGGGAGCACTGCCGTCACTGTTGTATGTACCAGGCAGCACTGCTCTCACTGTTGTGTATACGCATATAACAGGGAGCACTGCTTTCACTGTTGAATATATTAGGCAGCACTGCACCGGACAATGAGACTTTTAAACCGCCTGAGGCACCTGGATACTGAGTCTGTTTAAACTGCCGCTGTTCCCCGGATTCTGAGTCTGTTTAAACTGCCGTTGTTCTCTGGATAATGATTGTGTTTAAACTGCCGTTCTTCCCTGGATACTGAGTCTGTTTAAACTGCCGTTGTTCTCTGGATAATGATTGTGTTTAAACTGCCGTTGTTCTCTGGATAATGATTGTGTTTAAACTGCCGTTCTTCCCTGGATACTGAGTCTGTTTAAACTGCCGTTCTTCCCTGGATACTGAGTCTGTTTAAACTGCCGTTGTTCTCTGGATGATGATTGTGTTTAAACTGCCGTTGTTCTCTGGATAATGATTGTGTTTAAACTGCCGTTGTTCTCTGGATAATGATTGCGTTCAAACTGCCGTTGTTCTCTGGATAATGATTGTGTTTAAACTGCCGTTGTTCTCTGGATAATGATTGTGTTTAAAGTGCCGTTCTTCCCTGGATACTGAGTCTGTTTAAACTGCCGTTGTTCTCTGGATAATGATTGTGTTTAAACTGCCGTTGTTCTCTGGATAATGATTGTGTTTAAACTGCCGTTCTTCCCTGGATACTGAGTCTGTTTAAACTGCCGTTCTTCCCTGGATACTGAGTCTGTTTAAACTGCCGTTGTTCTCTGGATGATGATTGTGTTTAAACTGCCGTTGTTCTCTGGATAATGATTGTGTTTAAACTGCCGTTGTTCTCTGGATAATGATTGCGTTCAAACTGCCGTTGTTCCCCGGGTACTGAGTCTGTTTAAACTGCCGTTGTTCTCTGGATGATGATTGTGTTTAAACTGCCGTTCTTCCCTGGATACTGAGTCTGTTTAAACTGCCGTTGTTCTCTGGATAAT
The DNA here is from genome assembly GCF_036320965.1 of Panulirus ornatus. Taxonomy (NCBI): domain Eukaryota; kingdom Metazoa; phylum Arthropoda; class Malacostraca; order Decapoda; family Palinuridae; genus Panulirus; species Panulirus ornatus. Next base: position 95,193,830 of record NC_092225.1, read on the forward strand.
GACTGTGTTTAAACTGCCGTTGTTCTCTGGATAATGATTGTGTTTAAATTGCCGTTGTTCTCTGGATGCTGATTGTGTTTAAACTGCCGTTGTTCTCTGGATAATGATTGTGTTTAAATTGCCGTTGTTCTCTGGATAATGATTGTGTTTAAACTGCCGTTGTTCTCTGGATAATGATTGTGTTTAAACTGCCGTTCTTCCCTGGATACTGACACTGTTTAAACTGCCGTTGTTCTCCGGATACTGAGTCTGTTTAAACTGTTGGTCCCTGGCATCCAAGTCTGTGATCTGTAGCGCCGTCGGCTCACGGGCAATACCGAGTCGAACGTAAACTCTGCCGTGGGCGCGCTTAGTTTACAGCGGCCGCGTGTAAACCGGCCAGCGCTGCAGTCCTCTGCAGACTCCCCCCACTCCCCCCACCCCTCCCCCCCATCCCCCATCTGTTCGGGGCTAAAACGCGTCTGGAACGAGTGTCATTCTGGTATGTTGGCCTGAAATTAGTTCGCGTAACTTCCCCCAACACTACAATTGAGACTCCAGAGACTGGTGTTTAAACATCCCGTTTTCTTCCGTCGCGAACTCTCAAGTCTCCCGTCTCTCTCTCTCTCTCTCTCTCTCTCTCTCTCTCTCTCTCTCTCTCTCTCTCTCTCTCTCTCTCTCCTTGTGTCTGTGGGTGTCTTGTGATCGCACTGGTGTGTGTGTGTCTGTCTGTCTGTGCGTGTGTGTGTAGTGTCTCCTGCAGACACACCTCCTATTCTATTTCTGAAGTACGACGGTAGAACTTTTGAATACAGTGGTTACGACACTTGAACACAGTGGTTACGACCCTTGAACACAGTGGTTACGACCCTTGAACACATTGTTTACGACGATTGAACACAGTGGTTACGACCCTTGAACACAGTGGTTACGACCCTTGAACACCGTGGTTACGACCCTTGAACATAGTGGTTACGATCCTTGAACATAGTGGTTACGACCCTTGAACATAGTGGTTACGACCCTTGAACACAGTGGTTACGACCCTTGAACACAGTGGTTACGACCCTTGAACACAGTGGTTACGACCCTTGAACACCGTGGTTACGACCCTTGAACATAGTGGTTACGATCCTTGAACATAGTGGTTACGACCCTTGAACACAGTGGTTACGACCCTTGAACACAGTGGTTACGACCCTTGAACACAGTGGTTACGACCCTTGAACACCGTGGTTACGACCCTTGAACACAGTGGTTACGACCCTTGAACATAGTGGTTACGATCCTTGAATACAGTGGTTACGACCCTTGAACATAGTGGTTACGATCCTTGAACACAGTGGTTACGACCCTTGAACACCGTGGTTACGACCCTTGAACACAGTGGTTACGACCCTTGAACACAGTGGTTACGACCCTTGAACACAGTGGTTACGACCCTTGAACATAGTGGTTACGATCCTTGAACACAGTGGTTACGACCCTTGAACATAATGGTTACGACCCTGGAACATAGTGGTTACGACCCTTGAACACAGTGGTTACGACCCTTGAACACCGTGGTTACGACCCTGAACACAGTGGTTACGACCCTGGAACACAGTGGTTACGACCCTTGAACACAGTGGTTACGATCCTTGAACACAGTGGTTACGACCCTTGAACACAGTGGTTACGATCCTTGAACATAGTGGTTACGACCCTTGAACACCGTGGTTACGATCCTTGAACACAGTGGTTACGACCCTTGAACACAGTGGTTACGACCCTTGAACACAGTGGTTACGACCCTTGAATACAGTGGTTACGACCCTTGAACACAGTGGTTACGACCCTTGAACACATTGGTTACGACCCTTGAACACAGTGGTTACTACCCTTGAACACAGTGGTTACGACCCTTGAACACAGTGGTACGACCCTTGAACACAGTGGTTACGACCCTTGAACACAGTGGTTACGACCCTTGAACAAAGTGGTTACGACCCTTGAACACAGTGGTTACGACCCTTGAACACAGTGGTTACGACCCTTGAACACAGTGGTTACGACCCTTGAACACCGTGGTTACGACCCTTGAACATAGTGGTTACGACCCTTGAACACAGTGGTTACGACCCTTGAACATAGTGGTTACGACCCTTGAACACAGTGGTTACGACCCTTGAACACAGTGGTTACGACCCTTGAACACAGTGGTTACGACCCTGGAACATAGTGGTTACGACCCTTGAACACAGTGGTTACGACCCTTGAACACAGTGGTTACGACCCTTGAACACAGTGGTTACGACCCTTGAACACAGTGGTTACGACCCTTGAACACAGTGGTTACGACCCTTGAACACAGTGGTTACGACCCTTGAACACAGTGGTTACTACCCTTGAACACAGTGGTTACGACCCTGGAACATAGTGGTTACGACCCTTGAACACAGTGGTTACGACCCTTGAACACAGTGGTTACGACCCTTGAACACAGTGGTTACGATCTTTGAACATAGTGGTTACGACCCTTGAACACAGTGGTTACGACCCTTGAACACAGTGGTTACGACCCTTGAACACAGTGGTTACGACCCTTGAACATAGTGGTTACGACCCTTGAACACAGTGGTTACGACCCTTGAACACAGTGGTTACGACCCTTGAACACAGTGGTTACGACCCTGGAACATAGTGGTTACGACCCTTGAACACAGTGGTTACGACCCTTGAACACAGTGGTTACGACCCTTGAACACAGTGGTTACGACCCTTGAACACAGTGGTTACGACCCTGGAACATAGTGGTTACGACCCTTGAACACAGTGGTTACGACCCTTGAACACAGTGGTTACGACCCTTGAACACAGTGGTTACGACCCTTGAACATAGTGGTTACGACCCTTGAACACAGTGGTTACGACCCTTGAACACAGTGGTTACGACCCTTGAACACAGTGGTTACGACCCTTGAACACCGTGGTTACGACCCTTGAACATAGTGGTTACGACCCTTGAACACAGTGGTTACGACCCTGGAACATAGTGGTTACGACCCTTGAACACAGTGGTTACGACCCTTGAACACAGTGGTTACGACCCTTGAACACAGTGGTTACGACCCTTGAACACAGTGGTTACGATCCTTGAACACAGTGGTTACGATCCTTGAACACAGTGGTTACGACCCTTGAGCACAGTGGTTACGACCCTTGAACACAGTGGTTACGACCCTTGAACACCGTGGTTACGACCCTTGAACATAGTGGTTACGACCCTTGAACACCGTGGTTACGACCCTTGAATACAGTGGTTACGACCCTTGAACATAGTGGTTACGACCCTTGAACACAGTGGTTACGATCCTTGAACACCGTGGTTACGATCCTTGAACACCGTGGTTACGACCCTGGAACATAGTGGTTACGACCCTGGAACATAGTGGTTACGACCTTTGAACACAGTGGTTACGACCCTTGAACATAGTGGTTACGATCCTTGAACACAGTGGTTACGACCCTTGAACACAGTGGTTACGACCCTTGAACACAGTGGTTACGACCCTGGAACATAGTGGTTACGATCCTTGAACACAGTGGTTACGACCCTTGAACACAGTGGTTACGACCCTTGAACACAGTGGTTACGACCCTTGAACACAGTGGTTACGATCCTTGAACACAGTGGTTACGACCCTTGAACACCGTGGTTACGACCCTTGAACAGAGTGGTTACGACCCTTGAACACCGTGGTTACGACCCTTGAACACAGTGGTTACGATCCTTGAACAGAGTGGTTACGATCCTTGAACACAGTGGTTACGATCCTTGAACACAGTGGTTACGACCCTTGAACACAATGTTGCGACCCTTTGAGTAGAAAGGTACGATCCTTTGAGCACGAAGGTACGACCCTTGAACACGAAGGTACGACCCTTCAATACAGTGGTACGACTTTTGAACACAGTGGCACGACCCTTCAACAGTGGTACTACATCCAAAAAACAGTGGTATGACCCTTGAGCACAGTGGTACGACCCTTCAACACAGTGGTACTACATCCAAAAAACAGTGGTACGACCACTGAGCGCGACGGTACGACCCGTGAACACAGTGGCACGACTTGGTATGTTGCCAGCCTGGCCTCAGTACCAGACCTTGAAGCGCCAGGTACAGTCACGTGACGTGTTTACGGTGCGGTACCGTAAACACGATGGTACGGTACCGTCGTGCTCAGCAAACGGTAAGGTACAGTCATGCTCAAGGCGTCAAATACACACACACACACACACACACACACACACACACACACACACACACATATATATATATATATATATATATATATATATATATATATATATATATATATATATATATATATGTATATTGGAGAAGATCACAATTTTGTGCGTGATCAAGATATTCCTATGAGTCCGCGGGGAAAATGAAACACGATAAGTTCCCAAGTGCACTCTCGTGTAATAATCACATCATCAGCGGAGACACAAGAGAAAAATATAAGTCAGTTACTGACTTATCAGCGGAAACACAAGAGAGAAATATAATCAGTTACTAACTTATATTTCTCTCTTGTGTCTCCCTTGATGATATGATTATGACACGAGAGTGCACTTGGGAACTTATCGTGTTTCATTTTCCCCGTGGACTCATAGGAATATATATATATATATATATATATATATATATATATATATATATATATATATATATATATATATATATATATATATATTCATATATATATATAAATAAATTCAAGGGCGTGAGTGTTGCCATTCGAGAGCTCATTGGACACTTTAGCGCCCCGTAATTACCCTAAGAACGAGAAGGAGAAGCAAATAACTGCCATTAACCCGTTAATAATCACTCGCCAGATGACCTGGCCATCAAAAACACAAGGTTAATTACCTCCGGAAATGGACGACGGAGGAGAAAAGATAACAACTGAGCCAGAGGATAACCAGGGTGTTATCAGTTACGGTAAGATGAGCCTGGAGGACTGCGTGGGTGTTATTAGTGATGGTAAGATAACCCTGGGGGACTACCAGGGTGTTATCAGTGATGGTGAGATAACCCTGGGGGACTACCGGGGTGTTATCAGTGATGGTAAGATAACCCTAGGGGACTACCAGGGTGTTATTAGTGATGGTAAGATAACCCTAGGGGGCTGCAAGAGTCTCATCAGTGATGGTAAGATAACCCTGGGGGACTACTAAGTTGTTATTAGTGATGGTAAGATAACCCTGGGGGACTACCAGGGTGTTATCAGTGATGGTAAGATAACCCTGGGAGGCTGCCAGGGTGTTATCAGTGATGGTAAGATAACCCTGGGAGGCTGCCAGGGTGTTATCAGTGATGGTAAGATAACCCTAGGGGACTACCAGGGTGTTATCAGTGATGGTAAGATAACCCTGGGGGCTGCCAGGGTGTTATCAGTGATGGTAAGATAACCTGGGGGGCTGCCAGGGTGTTATCAGTGATGGTAAGATAACCCTGGGGGACTACCAGGGTGTTGTCAGTGATGGTAAGATAACCCTGGGGGGCTGCCAGGGTGTTATCAGTGATGGTAAGATAACCCCTGGGAGGCTGCCAGGGTGTTATCAGTGATGGTAAGATAACCCTGGGGGACTACCAGGGTGTTATCAGTGATGGTAAGATAACCCTGGGGGGCTGCCAGGGTGTTATCAGTGATGGTAAGATAACCCCTGGGAGGCTGCCAGGGTGTTATCAGTGATGGTAAGATAACCCTGGGGGACTACCAGGGTGTTATCAGTGATGGTAAGATAACCCTGGGGGGCTGCCAGGGTGTTATCAGTTATGGCAAGATAACCCTGGGGGACTACCAGGGTGTTATCAGTGATGGTTAGGTTCCACTGGCAGGGGAAACCTTCATAATAACATTAATAGTGACAAAACCTTTTAAAATTACACTACCAGTGCACGATAACAGGGATGATAAAGGATAACGTTAAATGTTATCATAATGATGTTAAGTTTGATAATGAGGAGGGTTGAAAAGATCACACCATATGTTATCATCATAACACGGATTATCAGTTATCGACAATCAGTGTTGAAATGGCCAGGGATTCAACAGAGCAAAAAAAAAAACAAAGAAAAAAAGGACTTTTACAAAATAACAATAAGGACTTTTACAAAATAACAATAAGGACTTTTACAAGATAACAATAAGGACTTCTACAAAATAACAATAAGGACTTCTACAAAATAATAAGGACTTTTACAAGATAACAATAAGGACTTTTACAAAATATCAATAAGGACTTTTACAAAATAACAATAAGGACTTTTACAAAATAACAATAAGGACTTTTACAAGATAACAATAAGGACTTCTACAAAATAACAATAAGGACTTCTACAAAATAATAAGGACTTTTACAAGATAACAATAAGGACTTTTACAAAATATCAATAAGGACTTTTACAAAATAACAATAAGGACTTTTACAAAATAACAATAAGGACTTTTACAAGATAACAATAAGGACTTCTACAAAATAACAATAAGGACTTCTACAAAATAATAAGGACTTTTACAAGATAACAATAAGGACTTTTACAAAATATCAATAAGGACTTTTACAAAATAACAATAAGGACTTTTACAAAATAACAATAAGGACTTTTACAAGATAACAATAAGGACTTCTACAAAATAACAATAAGGACTTCTACAAAATAATAAGGACTTTTACAAGATAACAATAAGGACTTTTACAAAATATCAATAAGGACTTTTACAAAATAACAATAAGGACATTTACAAGATCAAAGGTAGAAATTCTAAATCTATTTTCAACAAACGTCAGAACACAAAAAAACATCATTCGTAGCAACAGGTCACGAGTATGTTGAATGTCTAAACCTAATCAAATCAACCCGAATCCAGCGATGGAATCCGTGGGGCGTCTAATCCACAAATTTACTTGATTACAAAATGAAAGGACGTTCAACTTTTCTTAAGATTAATTGCACGGGGTAATTATTCTCTTCACGTGTGAGAATCAAGATTAAATTACGAAAAAAAAAAAGAAGAAATAGGGTGGCGTTATCTTTAAGAAGAATGAGGGGTGATAACACTCAGGTTAGATAAGCATATCTAATTTACGAGTTAATGATAACACACACACACACACACACACACACACACACACACACACTCACACACACACACACACACACACACACAACACACACACACACAGGGGGGCTGTCATGGGGGAGACTGCCAGACCTGGACGAGAGAGATAGTAGCCTGGGGGAGACTTGTGGCTGGAGAGACTAGCCAGGGACGGGACGAGGGACAAGATTAGGGCTAGGGCTAGAGCCAGGGCCAGGGCTAGGACCAGGGCTAGGGCTAGGGCTAGGGCTAGGGCCAGGGCCAGGGCTAGGACTAGGGCTAGGGCCAGGGCCAGGGCTAGGGCCAGGACCAGAGATAGGGCCGCAGCCAGGACCACAGGCTAGAGCCAGGGCCAGGGCCAGAGATAGGGGCCAGGGCCAGGACCACAGCCAGGGCCAGGGCCAGAGCTAGGGCCACAGCCAGGGCCAGAGCTAGGGCCAGGGCCAGGACCACAGGCAGGGCCAGGGCCAGACAATATATAAAGACAATGAGGAGGAACTCGGGGCAAGACAGTGCTGAAGCCGCATCTCTTTTGTGTTGCTCTATTGATTCTGGCCCACCAGACCTGTACCCTTGCGTGCCACGGTACACTGTACCTGTACCCCCGGCTGCCACGGTACACTGTACCTGTACCACGGTACACTGTAACTATACCCTCGGCTGCCACGGTACACTGTACCTGTACCCTCGGCTGCCACGGTACATTGTACCTGTACCCTCGGCTGCCACGGTACACTGTACCTATACCCTCGGCTGCCACGGTACACTATACCTGTACTCCCGGCTGCCACGGTACACTGTACCTGCACCACGGTACACTGTACCTGTACCCCCGGCTGCCACGGTACATTGTACCTGTACCCTCGGCTGCCACGGTACACTATACCTGTACTCTCGGCTGCCACGGTACACTGTACCTGTACCACGGTCCACCGTACCACAGGCTGGGTGCCACCGTCATTCATCCCGTTCCTTGGGACACCACACCTTCTGGACCCTCGCCAACACCCAAGATCTTCCACCAACCCCGACATGTTTAACCTGAACCATCACAATTTCACGGCTTTTGACCCACCCTGTTTGTCCAGTGACCCTCCCACCCCACCATCAGGGAGGGCGGCGCCCCCCGGCTGTGTGTGGGTGGCTGTCTGTCTGTCTGTCTGTGGTGTACTCTCTCTCTCTCTCTCTCTCTCTCTCTCTCTCTCTCTCTCTCTCTCTCTCTCTCTCTCTCTCTCTCTCTCTCTCCCCGGCCGATGAGAGAGAGAGAGAGAGAGAGAGAGAGAGAGAGACTGGGAGAAGGGGGGGGAGGGATGTCTCCTGAACCCCTCTCTACAACCCTTTCTTGAACTCTCCTGAGAGCCCTCTCTAGAACGCCTTCTTGGAACCCCTTTTCTAGACCCCCTCCCTATAACCCTCTCTAGAACTCTTCTGAGAACCGTCTTTTGAACCCACCCCCTCCTCATCGCCCTCTCTTTAGAACTCTCCCTAGAACCCTATCTAGAACTCTCCTTACAGCCGTCCAAGTACCCTATCTAGAACTCTCCTCACAACCCTCTCTAGAACCCTATCTAGAACTCTTCTTACGACCGTCCAAGTACCTTATCTAGAACTTTCCTCACAACCCTCTCTAGAACCCTATCTAGAACTCTTCTTACGACCGTCCAAGTACCTTATCTAGAATTCTCCTCACAACCCTCTCTAGAACCCTATCTAGAACTCTCCTTACAGCCGTCCAAGTACCCTATCTAGAACTCTCCTCACAACCCTCTCTAGAACCCTATCTAGAACTCTTCTTACGACCGTCCAAGTACCTTATCTAGAATTCTCCTCACAACCCTCTCTAGAACCCTATCTAGAACTCTCCTTACAGCCGTCCAAGTACCCTATCTAGAACTCTCCTCACAACCCTCTCTAGAACCCTATCTAGAACTCTCCTTACAGCCGTCCAAGTACCCTATCTAGAACCTTCCTCACAACCCTCTCTAGAACCCTATCTAGAACTCTTCTTATGACCCTCTCTAGAACCTCTCTCCCACATCACCTCTAGAACCTCCCACCCCCCCCCTCCCCCCTCCCACGATTGTGTACCAGGGAAAATTATTTCTAGTCCCAATCTTCTTCACTAGGATATTCTTGTCCCAATAATCTTCACCACCAGAATATTCTTGTCCCAACAATCTTCACCACCAGAATATTCTTGTCCCAATAATCTTCACCACCAGAATATTCTTGTCCCAATAATCTTCACCATAATATTCTTGTCCCAATAACCTTCATCACCAGAATATTCTTGTACCAATAACCTTCACCTGAATATTCTTGACCCAATAATCTTCACCTGAATATTCTTGTCCCAATAATCTTCACCACCAGAATATTCTTGTCCCAATAATCTTCACCACCAGAATATTCTTGTCCCAATAATCTTCACCTGAATATTCTTGACCCAATAATCTTCACCACCAGAATATTCTTGTCCCAATAATCTTCACCACCAGAATATTCTTGTCCCAATAATCTTCACCATAATATTCTTGTCCCAATAACCTTCATCACCAGAATATTCTTGTCCCAATAATCTTCACCTGAATATTCTTGACCCAATAATCTTCACCACCAGAATATTCTTGTCCCAATAATCTTCACCTGAATATTCTTGACCCAATAATCTTCACCACCAGAATATTCTTGACCCAATAATCTTCACCACCAGAATATTCTTGTCCCAATAATCTTCACCACCAGAATATTCTTGTCCCAATAACCTTCATCACCTGAATATTCTTGTCCCAATAATCTTCATCACCAGAATATTCTTGTCCCAATAATCTTCACCACCAGAATATTCTTGTCCCAATAACCTTCATCACCAGAATATTCTTGTCCCAATAACCTTCATCACCTGAATATTCTTGACCCAATAATCTTCATCACCAGAATATTCTTGTCCCAATAATCTTCACGACCATAATATTCTTGTCCCAATAATCTTCACCATAATATTCGTCCCAATAATCTTCACCGCCAGAATATTCTTGTCCCAATAATCTTCATCACCTGAATATTCTTGTCCCAATAATCTTCACCATAATATTCGTCCCAATAATCTTCACCGCCAGAATATTCTTGTCCCAATAACCTTCACCACCACAATATTCTTGTCCCAATAATCTTCACCACCAGAATATTCGTTTTCTCTCGTGGGTATATTCCCGTGGGATTTTGTCCGCTTCATTTTTCCGTTGTTGTTGGGATTGTGTTTTCCATATTTCTTTCACACGGAATTTAGTCCACTGGGTTGTGTTGCCTTTTAGGCTTTTCTCCCAGGGATTTTGCCTCCCTGGGATTTTTTTTGGCTGCCTGGGGTTTACTGGCTCGCTGGGATTTGGGGCTGGCTGGGATTTTTGGCTGCCTGGGATCTTTGGCTGCCTGGAATTTTTGGCTGCCTGGGATTTTTG
>NC_092225.1:95209423-95231923 GCF_036320965.1 Panulirus ornatus
ATTAACAGGGTGGAAAATGGAAAATTTCCAGTGGATCTCACCTTAATAGTGATAATGAAGAAGACTGTATTTTTCAAGATGTTCAAAGATGTGGGAGTTGAGGAGGGATTGAAAGACTTTGGAAACGATAGATGTTAAAGGAATAGGACGATAGTTTGAGTAGTTAGAACGGTCACCCTTTTATTAAAGAATAGGAAGTACCAACGCATGCTCAAGACGACAGAAAAAATTCTGATTTTGGAAAAGAAAAAAAAAAAAAACGGAACAGACAAGCAAGCACAGGTGCAGGTTCAGAGACACACTCTTTCACTACACGGAGATGGATGCCGTCAGGACCATAAGCTTTGCTTGTGTCCAGAAAGGGAAGTGCTTTTCGGACATTCCGAAAAGAGATTACGGGAAGAGGCATAGGATTAGTAATAGGAGCATCAGGGGGTGGGGGAATGTTAATGGCCATCCAAAGTGGAGTTAGAGAAGAAACGGGAAGCAAAGAGAGTTGCTCTGTCTACGGGGAAGACAGCTACAGTACCGTAGGGACGGAAACGTGAAGGAAAGGCAGAGCGACAGAGGTTGTTAGCGGTGCTCTTAGCTAAATACCAGAAAGACATTTCAGTGGATGACGAGGAGAGGTTATCGCACTTCCTTTGAATAAAGGAACGCTTCGCCTCACTGATTACGTGCTTGCAGCGCTTACAGGCAGTGATTATGTTGAACTGGAATCGAAGGAAGGAGAGTTTTTCCAAGCCTGATATGCCTGATCCCTTGCCTGATGGGCCTCGGAATAGGAACGGTTGAACCATAGATTAGAAGAAGAGGTCGTCTCAGAGGACGAGGGGGATAAATGCTTCCATTCCCTCACCCATAACTGACATGTGTTTTGGCGGAGACCGAAGCATCGCCACATAAGGGACGGTAATTCATTCAAGGGAAATTCAGAGAAGAATATTTTGCGAGGCATTGCTATCGGTGGCATTGTTGAGGCGCCGGTATCAACGCTTAGCAGGGGCTGCTGGAGGAGGAGGAGGAGGAGGAAGTGCCGTTAGAACAGATACGTTTATGAGAGTGTGATCAGATGAACCAACTGGGGGGTGTCTTTGCGTGTAGCTACAGCCGGATGAATCAGAGATGATAAACAGATCTTTCCTCACTCATTCTCTCCATGTGACCAAACCATTTCAAAACACCCTCTTCTGCTCTCTCAACCGCGCTCTTTTTATTTCCACACATCTCTCTTACCCTTACGTTACTCACTCGATCAAACCACCTCACACCACACATTGTCCTCAAACATCTCATTTCCAGCACATCCATCCTCCTGCGCACAACTCTATCCATAGCCCACGCCTCGCAACCATACAACATTGTTGGAACCACTATTCCTTCAAACATACCCATATATATATATATATATATATATATATATATATATATATATATTTTTTATTATACTTTGTCGCTGTCTCCCGCGTTTGCGAGGTAGCGCAAGGAAACAGACGAAAGAAATGGCCCAACCCCACCAATACACATGTATATACATACGTCCACACACGCAAATATACATACCTACACAGCTTTCCATGGCTTACCCCAGACGCTTCACATGCCTTGATTCAATCCACTGACAGCACGTCAACCCCGGTATACCACATCGCTCCAATTCACTCTATTCCTTGCCCTCCTTTCACCCTCCTGCATGTTCAGGGACCGATCACACAAAATCTTTTTCACTCCATCTTTCCACCTCCAATTTGGTCTCCCTCTTCTCCTTGTTCCCTCCACCTCCGACACATATATCCTCTTGGTCAATCTTTCCTCACTCATCCTCTCCATGTGCCCAAACCACTTCAAAACACCCTCTTCTGCTCTCTCAACCACGCTCTTTTTATTTCCACACATCTCTCTTACCCTTACGTTACTCACTCGATCAAACCACCTCACACCACACATTGTCCTCAAACATCTCATTTCCAGCACATCCATCCTCCTGCGCACAACTCTATCCATAGCCCACGCCTCGCAACCATACAACATTGTTGGAACCACTATTCCTTCATACATACCCATTTTTGCTTTCCGAGATAATGTTCTCGACTTCCACACATTCTTCAAGGCCCCCCAGAATTTTCGCCCCCTCCCCCACCCTATGATCCACTTCCGCTTCCATGGTTCCATCCGCTGCCAGATCCACTCCCAGATATCTAAAACACTTCACTTCCTCCAGTTTTCCTCCATTCAAACTCACCTCCCAATTGACTTGACCCTCAACCCTACTGTACCTAATAACCTTGCTCTTATTCACATTTACTCTTAACTTTCTTCTTCCACACACTTTACCAAACTCAGTCACCAGCTTCTGCAGTTTCTCACATGAATCAGCCACCAGCGCTGTATCATCAGCGAACAACAACTGACTACTTCCCAAGCTCTCTCATCCCCAACAGACTTCATACTTGCCCCTCTTTCCAAAACTCTTGCATTTACCTCCCTAACAACCCCATCCATAAACAAATTAAACAACCATGGAGACATCACACACCCCTGCCGCAAACCTACATTCACTGAGAACCAATCACTTTCCTCTCTTCCTACACGTACACATGCCTTACATCCTCGATAAAAACTTTTCACTGCTTCTAACAACTTTCCTCCCACACCATATATTCTTAATACCTTCCACAGAGCATCTCTATCAACTCTATCATATGCCTTCTCCAGATCCATAAATGCTACATACAAATCCATTTGCTTTTCTAAGTATTTCTCACATACATTCTTCAAAGCAAACACCTGATCCACACATCCTCTACCACTTCTGAAACCACACTGCTCTTCCCCAATCTGATGCTCTGTACATGCCTTCACCCTCTCAATCAAAACCCTCCCATATAATTTACCAGGAATACTCAACAAACTTATACCTCTGTAATTTGAGCACTCACTCTTATCCCCTTTGCCTTTGTACAATGGCACTATGAACGCATTCCGCCAATCCTCAGGCACCTCACCATGAGTCATACATACATTAAATAACCTTACCAACCAGTCAACAATACAGTCACCCCCTTTTTTAATGAATTCCACTGCAATACCATCCAAACCTGCTGCCTTGCCGGCTTTCATCTTCCGCAAAGCTTTCACTACCTCTTCTCTGTTTACCAAATCATTTTCCATAACCCTCTCACTTTGCACACCACCTCGACCAAAACACCCTATATCTGCCACTCTATCATCAAACACATTCAACAAACCTTCAAAATACTCACTCCATCTCCTTCTCACATCACCACTACTTGTTATCACCTCCCCATTTGCTCCCTTCACTGAAGTTCCCATTTGCTCCCTTGTCTTACGCACTTTATTACCTCCTTCCAGAACATCTTTTTATTCTCCCTAAAATTCAATGATACTCTCTCACCCCAACTCTCATTTGTATATATATATATATACACATAAGTAATGTGTTATTAGCCACAAGGAAGACGAATTAGGAAGTTCAAGCACTTTCGTAATACTTCACGTCTTTAGAGATACAGATGGATAAATAGATTAATGGATAGACAGATTGATAGATAGACGGATAGAGTCCTATTCCATTGATTCGTATCAGCTCTTCCCCAGAGGTGGCACGATGACTCGACACAAAAAATAAACAAAAAGACCAAACAAATTCCTTTTCGGTTATCCCGCGACTCGACCAAACAATAGACGTAAACTCTGAGATCTCACCAAAAGCTGATGACTCACGTTGTCCAAGATACAGAACACACAAGGTCAAAGGTCACCACCACTTCTCCTCCTCCCTCCTCCCCCCTACCCCTCCCAACTCTTCAGGTAGCCTTCATATCGACCTGGACAAAAGTGGGTTTACCCCCACACAGTACACCAGGCAACAATACTGGGTCAAATCGGGTTTACCTCACACAGCAGGAGTGACCTTACCTGAACTTACCAAGGGTATGCCTTTACTAGTAAACCAAAGTTTACGACTGAACTGACCGGACCTAGAACACCGTAGAGAACACTGACCTGACTTAGAACACTGTAGAGAACAATGACCTGACCTAGAATATCGTAGAGAACAGATCGTGAGATAAGTTTACCGCAACGCATAACACCGCAGGGTAAACCCCCGGTCTCCATATAGTTTACGTTCTTGAACGAATACGACGGAAATGTTTGGTGGAGGAGGAAGAGAAGGACAGCGCATATCACTGTGAGAGAAATGACATTCAGAACGGGAACTTTGACGGAGAATCCAGACACACAAGTTTGGTGTACAAGTTTACTTCCCTCAGCAGTGACATCACTGGGTCACGTACGAGACCTCCTCCTTCACTGAGTTAAGTCTTCTCTCACACCCAGTGGTTGTACTGCTGGGCGTGTACACACGTGCCGCGCGCACTTGGAGAGCAGGGTGTACAGAACTGTGGGTGTACAATGCTGCCGGGTGTGCGCGTCTGAGAAATGTGCTGTGCTCATTACAAGATTACAGTGTTCGGTTTTGAAATAGAGTAGGATCTGTTCCAATGTCTCTCTGGGAATGCCCTTCTATCACGCACACACACACACACACACACACACACACACACACACACACACACACACACACACACATACTGTAATAATGATACTGGCAAAAAAAAGAGAGTTTCAGCCTCTTTGCGTGTGTTACAGGAGACGCTGTACCTGTATATTTGATGATACACCGTACCCTTATACAGTATTCTTGCGATATCACCTTACACTGTACATTTGTACTGTTTCCTCTGCACTGTACACAGACATTGTAAACTTACACTGAATTCTTTCCACTGTATTCTTACACTTTACCCTGATATTGTGAGCTTACACTGAATGCTTGCACTGTATTCCTACACTGTAAGCTATTGTACTGTATTCTTACACTGTAAGCTGACATTATAATTTCATTATGTATTCTTACACTGTAGCCTGACACTGAACCCTTCACTGGTTGTGACTGTAAGCTGAGCCAGTCTGGCGTCAGCCATGAGCAAAATTAAAAGATAAATCTGATATATCATGCACGTCAGGAGCTGGGAACGTGCGAGCAGCTGACACTGGCGAGTTGCTGACTCTGGCGAGCTGCTGACTCTGGCGAGATGCTGACACTAGCAAAGCTGCTGACTCTGGCGAGCTGCTGACACAAGCGAGCTGCTGACGCTAGCGAGCGTCTGACATTTGTAAGCTGCTGACTCTGGCGAGATGCTGACACTAGCAAGCTGCTGATATTGGCGAACTACTGACACTGGCGAGTTGCTGACACTAACAAGCTGCTGACATTGGCGAACTATTGACACTAGCAAGTTGCTGACAGTGGCGAGCTGCTAACAGTGGCGAGCTGCTGACAAAAGCGAGCTTCTGACATTGGCGTGTTAAGCTGACGCTGACCATGATTCCAGCCTGGACACTGCTGACGTGATGGAGAGACAAATACACGACTCGCTAATACAGAGTACAGCTACAGTCAACGTAAGGGTACAGGGTACACTGTAATGTTACAGGAAGAGTGTAAGGATACACTGTAAGGGTACGGTACAGGGATACAGTGTAAGGATACAGTGTAAGGGTACGGTGTAGCGATAAAGTATAAGGGTACTGTGTAAGGATACAGTGTAAGGGTACAGTGTAAGGGTACAGTGTAAGGGTACAGTGTAAAGATACAGTGTAAGGGTACAGTGTAAGGGTACAGTGTAAGGGTACAGTGTAAGGGTACGGCGTAAGGATACAGTGTAAGGGTACAGTGTTAGGGTACGGTGTAAGGATACAGTGTAAGGGTACAGTGTAAGGGTACAGTGTAAAGATACAGTGTAAGGGTACAGTGTAAGGGTACAGTGTAAGGGTACGGTGTATGAGTACGGTGTAAGGATACAGTGTAAGGGTACAGTGTAAGGGTACGGTGTAAGGATACAGTGTGAGGAGACAGTGTAAGGGGGAGAATTGTAAGGGGAAGTATACGGGTACAGTGAGGGGGAAGTGTAAGGGTACAGTGTAAGGGTACGGTATAACGATACAGTGTATGGAGACAGTGTAAGGGTACACTGTAAGAGGACAGTATGTGGATACAGTGTAGAGGAAGGATAAGTGGACAGTGTAAGGGTACGGTGTACAGGGACGCAGTACGGGGACACTGTTTGGATACAGTGTAGGGGTAGTGTAAGGGTGCAGCACACACCTACAGTGTAAGGGTGCAGCACACAGCTACAGTGTAAGGGCATGGCGTTACGGTTCAGTGTAAGGATACAGTTTAAAAGTTCAGTGTAAAGGGTCAGTGTAAAGGTACAGTGTCGTCACATGTCGGTACCACTTAATGATTTCGTAGGGCCATTTAAAGACACTTACCGACACTTACAGTCACTTATCAAAGCCACATACACTTCCCACTTATCAAAACCACTCGACCTTTATCAAAGCCACGTACACCTACCACTAATCAAAGCCACTTAACACCTACCACTTATCAAAGCCACTTAACACTCACTGCTTATCACAGCCACTTAACACTCACCACTTATCAAAGCCACTTAACACCAACCACTTATCAAAGCCACTTAACACTCACCACTTATCAAAGCCACTTAACACCTACCACTTATCAAAGCCACTTAACACAAGCCACTTAACACTCACCACTTATCAAAGCCACTTAACACTCACCACTTATCAAAGACTCTTAACACCCACCACTTAACACTCACCATTTATCAAAGCCACTTAACACTCACCACTCATCGAAGCCACTTAACACCTACCAATTATCAAAGCCATATAATACTCACCACTTATCAAAGACACTTAACACCCTCCACTTATCAAAGCCACTTAACACCCACCATTTATCAAAGCCACTTAACACTCACCACTCATCGAAGCCACTTAACACTCACCGCTTATCAAAGACACTTAACACTCACCACTTATCAAAGCCACATAACACCCACCACTTATCAAAGCCACTTAACACCCACCACTTCACAAAGCCACTTAACACTCACCATTTGTAGAGGCCGCATCCAGTCATGCCGTAGAAGCCCACCGGCAGACACTTCACCACTTACTGCCCTCCAAACTCCTTTGTTTAGGCTGAGCAATAAGCTACACCTGCGTCCGCCAGCGGGCCCATCGCCACCCGAGAATTTCTCCGTTAAATCATATTAAGTAATCATTTCCTATAAGCTCCCCCTATACTAAAGAGAGGAGGGAAAGGGAGGTAAGATAAGCCCGGAGTTTGAAGGCATTCTGCAGCTACGGGAGGCCCGGGGGCGGGGGGGGGGGGGGGGGGGGAGGGGGCAATATTTGAACACATCTTTGGGCATAAGCTTATCATAGTAAGCTTACCGACCCACACCCTTCTGTTCTAAGCTTGGAATATCTGAGGGGGATGGGTTGGGTGGGTGTGGGGGCTGGTGTTCCAGGGTAACGCAACGTTAATATTGGAAGTTGGTCGAGGGCCAAAAGCTTCCATAAAACTTTTTAAAAGGTTGGGAAAATGTGGACTTAGTGTCTCAGTAATACAAATGTTGGACTATATATATATATATATATATATATATATATATATATATATATATATATATATATATATATATATATATATATTTATTTATTTATTCATCATACTTTGTTGCTGTCTCCCGCGTTAGCGAGGTAGCGCAAGGAAACAGACGAAAGAATCGCCCAACCCACCCACATACACATATATATATATATATACATACACGTCCACACACGCACATATACATACCTATACATTTCAACGTATACATATATATACAAACACAGATATATACATATTCACACATGTACATAATTCATACCTGCTGCCTTTATTCATTCCCGTCGCCATCCCGCCTCACCTGAAATGACACCCCTCTCCCCTCCACACGCGCGCGAGGTAGCGCTAGGAAAGGACAACAAAGGCCACATTCGTTCACACTCAGTCTCTAGTTGTCATGTATAATGCACCGAAACCACAGCTCCCTTTCCACGTCCAGGCCCCACAAAACTTTCCATAGTTTACCCCAGACGCTTCACATGCCCTGGTTCAATCCATTGACAGCACGTCGATCCCGGTATACCATATCGTTCTAATTCACTCTATTCCTTGCACGCCATTCACCCTCCTGCATGTTCAGGCCCCGATCACACAAAATCTTTTTCACTCCATCTTTCCACCTCCAATTTGGTCTCCCACTTCTCCTCGTTCCCTCCACCCCCGACACATATATCCTCTTGGTCAATCTTTCCTCACTCATTCTCTCCATGTGACCAAACCATTTCAAAACACCCTCTTCTGCTCTCTCAACCACACTCTTTTTATTACCACACATCTCTCATATCCTTTCATTACATACTCGATCAAACCACCTCAGACAACATATTATCCTCAAACATCTTATTTCAAACACATCCACCCTCCTCCGCACAACCCTATCTATAGCCCACGCCTCACAAACATATAACATTGTTGGAATCACTATTCCTTCAAACATACCCATTTTTGTTTTCCGAGATTATGTCCTCGCTTTCGCATTCTTCAACGCTCCTAGAACTTTCGCCCCCTCCCCCACCCTGTGACTCACTTCCGTATCCATGGTTCCACTTCCTCCAGTTTTTCTCCATTCAAACTTACCTCCCAATTGACTTGTCCCTCAACCCTACTGTACCTAATAACCTTGCTCTTATTCACATTCACTCTCAGCTTTCTTCTTTCACACACTTTACCAAACTCAGTCACCAGCTTATGCAGTTTTTCACATGAATCAGCCACAACCATGGAGACATCACTCACCCCTGCCGCAAACCGACATTCACTGAGAACCAATCACTCTCCTCTCTTCCTACTCGTACACATGCCTTACATCTTCGATAAAAACTTTTCATTGCTTCTAACAACATACCTCCCACACCATTTATTCTTAACCTCCCACAGAGCATCTCTATCAACTCTGTCATATGCCTTCCCCAGATCCATAAATGCTACATACAAATCCATCGGCTTTTCTAAGTATTTCTCGTACATTCTTCAAAGCAAACACCTGATCCACACTGCTCTTACCGAATCTGATGCTGTGTACATGCCTTCACCCTCTCGATCAATACTCTCTCATATAATTCCCAGGCATACGCAACAAACCTATACCTCTAATTTAAACACTCCCCTTTATCCCCTTTGCCTTTGTACAGTGGCACTATGCATACATTCCGCCAATCCTCAGGCACTTCACCATGAGCCATACATATACTGAATATCCTCACCAACCAGTCAACAACACAGTCACCCTCGTTTTTAATAAATTCCGCTGCAATACCATCCAAACCCGCCGCCTTGCCGGCTTCCATCTTCCGCAAAGCTTTCACTACCTCTTCTCTGTTTACCAAACCATTTACACACATAATATATATATATATATATATATATATATATATATATATATATATATATATATATATATATATATATATATATATATATGGCTGGCACTGGGAATGATAGTGCCATATATATGATTGGCACTGGGGGTAATAATGACATATAAATAAGGTTTGCACTGGGGAGAAATAGTGCCATATATAAGGCTTGCACTAGAGAGTAACACTGCCATATACAAGGCTGGCACTGTAAGACTACAGTGTCATATTTAAGACTGGCACACTGTGGAACAATAGTACCACATATAAAGCTGGCACTGTGGGGCTACAGTGCCAGTTATAACGCTGGCACTGTGGTACTATAGTGCCATATATGAGGACAGCACTGTTGGACTATAGTGCCATATATATAAGACTGGCACTGCGGGATTACAGTGCCACATCCATATACAGCTGACCCAGTAGTAATAAAGCCACCAGGCATAAGACTAGCAAGTGATCCGCCATGCGAAGAGATGACGAATGATCCAATCTGTTCTGACTGGTGATCCAAACGGATCCAAACAGCGATAGCAGTAAATCCAAATGATCCGAGCAGTGATCCAAGGGGATCGAAGTACTGATCCGCGGTGGATCCAAGTCCTGATCTCAGTAGTGATCCACGCAGATCTAAGTGATCCATGTAAAGCGAGTAATGATCCATGTGGATCCAAGCAGATCCAGGTGTTGATCCAAGCAGACTCAAGTGATGATTCAGGTTGATCAAGCGGTGATCCAAGTGGATTAAAGTAGTGATCCAAGACATAATCCAAGTCGAGATCCAAAAAGTGATCCGCGTCGAGATCCTAGCAGTGATCCATGCACTGATCCAAGCAGCCATCCAAGTAGTGATCCAAGCAGTGATCCAAGCAGTGATCCAGGTAGTGATCCAAGCAGTGATCCAAGTAGTGATCCAAGCAGTGATTCAAGTAGTGATTCAAACGATGATCCAAGCAGTAAAGTAATGACTTAAGTAGTGATCCAAGAAGTGAGTTAAAGCAGTGAAACTTGCAGTGATTCGAGCAGTGACCCAAGTAGTGATCCAAGCAGTGATCCAAGTAATGACACAAGCAGTTATCCATGTGGAGATTCCAAGCTGTGATCCAGACAGTGATCCAAGTAGTGATCCAAGTAGTGATCCAAGTAGTGATCCAAGCAGTGACCCAAGCAGTGTTATATGTAGTGATCCATGCAGTGATCCAAGCAGTGACCTGAGCAGTGATCCAAACAGTGATCCAAGCAGAGATCCAAGTAGTGATCCAAGCAGTGACCCAAGCAGTGTTATATGTAGTGATCCATGCAGTGATCCAAGCAGTGACCTGAGCAGTGATCCAAACAGTGATCCAAGCAGAGATCCAAGTAGTGATCCAAGCAGTGACCCAAGCAGTGTTATATGTAGTGATCCATGCAGTGATCCAAGCAGTGACCTGAGCAGTGATCCAAACAGTGATCCAAGCAGAGATCCAAGTAGTGATCCAAGCAGTGACCCAAGCAGTGTTATATGTGGTGATCCAAGCAGTGATCCAAGCAGTGACCTGAGCAGTGATCCAGACAGTGATCCAAGCAGAGATCCAAGTAGTGATCCAAGCAGTGACCCAAGCAGTGTTATATGTCGTGATCCAAGCACAGTGATCCAAACAGTGACCTGAGCAGTGATCCAAACAGTGATCCAAGCAGAGATCCAAGTAGTGATCCAAGCAGCGATATGAATAGTGATCCAAGCAGTGGCCCAAGCAGTGACCCAAGCAATGATCCAAGCGGTGATCCAAGCAGTGATCCAGACGGAGGAGAGGTCCACATTCGTCTCACAACTTCTAAAAGTCGAGTTTGCAATAACTTAGGGTTGTGTGTGTGTGTGTGTGTGTGTGTGTGTGTGTGTGTGTGTGTGTGTGTGTGTGTGTGTGTGTGCGTGTGTGTGTGTGTGTGTGTGTGTGTGTGGAGGGAAGGGAGGTTGTCTCCGTGGATCATGGCGACATGTTTATGGCACCAGAGTTTTAACATTAATTTTGAGAAACTTGAAAGGTGTGGGGGGGGGAAGCAAAGTTAGCTTGGAGGGGAAAAAAGCTAAAAGTTACAGCTATGAATTTAAGAGTCTCTCGTGAGAGACAGGAAGATCTAGTGGAGAGACATATCTCTCACAGGCAGGAGAGACTTCTTGCTTCGTTATCTGCAAGATAGCTGAGTCTGCCATGATGCTGCTGACGTTAGCTGAGTCTGCCATGATGCTGCTAACGTTAGCTGAGTCTGCCATGATGCTGCTGACGTTAGCTAAGTCTGCCATGATGCCGCTGACGTCAGCTGAGTCTGCCATGATACTGCTGACGTTAGTTGACTTCTCCATGATACTGCTGACGTTAGCCGAGTCTACCATGATACTGCTGACGTTAGCTGAGTCTGCCATGATGCTGCTGACGTTAGCTGAGTCTGCCATGATGCTTCTGACGTTAGCTGACTCTATTGCCATGATACTGCTGACGTTAACACACTTCAGCCACGACCAGTAATGCAGTCTAGCCCTCCCTGCACTGAGCCGCCCGCCACACAGTCGCCACAAAGACGGATACATAAGGAGTCCTCTGGGGCCACCACAAACTGCCCCGCGCCCGCAAACTGACCCACCAATAAATTGCCTTGGCGTAAGCCCTCCCCCAGCCATAAACTGCCACCATAAACCCCTCCCCACACCTCCCCACCATAAACTTCCTCCCTCTCTCCCTCCCGTCCTCCTCCTCCTCCGCCTGCCGCTGTTCTGGCCAGAGAACCTTTGATATGCAAATGAGCAATTGGCGTCATTTCAGTGTTGTTGGTGGTGGTGGTCGTGGGGGGGTTTGGGGTCCCCCTGAAGACCTGATGCTCTCTCACAGAAGGTCACTTAAGACACAAGCCTTGGCCACATTTTCTCTGTGACACACTTACTTCCTCGTCCAGTCAGAGGGTTGTGGGGAGTTGTGGTCTGTCTCGTCTGGTTGTGATCACTCTCCCATCTGGTTGTGATCACTCTCTCTCTCTCGTCTGGTTGTGATTACTCCCTCCCATCTGGTTGTTACTTTTGTCTCGTCTGCTCGTTGCTCTTGTAGTACCATCTGGTTGTGAACTGCTGTCTCGTGTGGTTATTTACCATTGTCTCGCCCGGTTGTTACCCTGGGTCTACTTGCTGATACCATAACAACTGGTGGGTAGTGAAGACAGCGAGTCGGTTGGGCCTCCACATCTGGAGACCGA
This sequence comes from Panulirus ornatus, assembly GCF_036320965.1. Taxonomy (NCBI): domain Eukaryota; kingdom Metazoa; phylum Arthropoda; class Malacostraca; order Decapoda; family Palinuridae; genus Panulirus; species Panulirus ornatus. Next base: position 95,222,075 of record NC_092225.1, read on the forward strand.
TTCAAAAGGATGGAACCTCAAACTCCTAATCCTTCAACCCACACACACCCACACACACACACACAAACACACACACACACACATACACGAAGGACAAGCAGGTACTTACACGGGAGTACATGGCTTCCTAAGTGAGACAGAATATGGATGTTGGAGGACAAGAGAAAAGATCCTGCGTGACGAACCTTCCGGGGATATATGTATACATGCATGAGCGAGGACTCAAACGTCCTAGTCAATAGGATTAAGCGGGGTGGATCCTATGTTTACGGACTGCCAAGGGGGATTTGATGCCGTTCCCCAACAGCAGGAGATGAACGAGGAAGCTGCACCTGCCAGATGAGGTCGGGGTGAGAGCTGGCCATATGGACTGACGGTTGCCTGACGGGGAGGGAGCAGAGACAGCACGTCAGGTGCTGAGCCTTCTTCAGCTGGGTGAGGGGGTGTTACTCAAGGGTCACTGTCGGGGCCATTACTGTTTCCCGTCTAAACAAATTATCTATCAAACGAGGTAGACTTATATATATATATATATATATATATATATATATATATATATATATATATATATATATATATATCAAGCCACAGGGGTTGGCCATTATATATATACATATATCCCGAGCCACAGGGGATTGCACATTGCTGTAAAAGGACCTGGACAAGATGCAGCAGTGGCAGGACAGACGACTGAAGATACTGGACTCCCGAAAATGGAAAGCCATGTAGATAGGGAAGTCCTACCCTAGGGGGACACAAAGTATGAGTTCTTGCATGTGAGACAAACCCAAGACTCGCCATCGTTCCGAGCTTTGTCCCCGCAGCAGCGCGCGTGAGAGAAGGACGGTATGAGGGAGGCAGGCTACGTCTCGCTCGACGCTGCCCTCCGGTGAATGGAAGCTCTGCGAGGGGCGCATTCCTCCCCGTCTGGGATGATGCGCAACAGTCCGGCCTCCTCACTTGGAAGAACGACACAGACTTGCTGGAGAGGAGGACGGGGGAGGTTCATCAGGCATGCAGCAAGGATGGATGATACCAGGACGAACAACATGAGGAGGAGGAGGAGGAGGAGGAGGATTGAAGCCCCCAGGACGAACAACAGGAGGAGGAGGAGGAGGAGGATTGAAGCCCCCAGGACGAACAAGAGGAGGAGGAGGAGGATTGAAGCCCCCAGGACGAACAACAGGAGGAGGAGGAGGAGGAGGATTGAAGCCCCCAGGACGAACAACAGGAGGAGGAGGAGGAGGAGGAGGAGGAGGAGGATTGAAGCCCCAGGACGAACAACAGGAGGAGGAGGAGGAGGAGGATTGAAGCCCCCAGGACGAAAAACATGAGGAGGAGGAGGAGGAGGAGGAAAAGGATTGAAGCCCCCAGGACGAACAACATGAGGAGGAGGAGGAGGAGAAGGATTGAAGCCCACAGGACGAACAACATGAGGAGGAGGAGGAGGAGGAGGAGAAGGATTGAAGCCCCCAATCTAGCCACACTTGGAACACGGGAAAGTAAGGAGAGACAAGATGACTGCACATAAGTTTCCGGGAGGCCATGACGACGTGGACACAGACCAGTCAGTCTTCCTGATGCTGGAAAAGAAGAAGAAGAAGAAAAAAAAACAGAGTCCAGGACAAAAGGGGATCCAGCTGGTGGGTGGCTGGGCAAGAGAAGTGTGCGGAGGGACGTGAGGATAGATTTCTTCAGCCAGAGCGTTATAGACTGGCGGCGGGGGGGAAAAACACTAAAGCCAAGAAGGTAGTGAACGCGACTACCACTGGGGAAACACACCGGAGGGTTATGATACATGAGAATGGAAGGGTAAGAGGCAGTAAGGTGGGGTGGGAAGGTCGGGTGGGCGGGCGGGTGGGCGGTTCCACGAGTGTGTGACTGCCTGCCTCCTCCTCCCTCCCCTCCTCCTGTATGCACAGAGGTAATCCCACACACACACACACACACACACACACACACACACACACACACACACACACACACATACGTCCCTCACGGTAATCCGTCACAATTTCCACTATTTTCCCTCCGTGGTAAGAAGAAGCCGGCAGCTCGAGTCACGACACCGCGCCGGGCGCTCAGGGTGTCGCATGGTGTTCCATGGCAGGGTGTGTGTGTGTGTGGGGGGGGGGGAGAGTGAGGGAGTGTGTATGACAGAGGGTGTGTACATGACGGACGACTTGTGTGTGTGTGTGTGTATGATAGAGGGTGTGTTCATGATACAAAGGAATGTATGTATGATACACGGTGTACGTACGATAGGAAGGGGTGCGTGTATGGGAGAGGGTGCGTTTATGACGTAGAGTGCGTGTGTATGTATGATAGGGAGAGGGGAGCTTGTAGAGGGAAGAGGGCGTGTGTATGACGTGCAGCGAGTGTTCATGACAGGGAGAAGGGTGCGTCTATGACAGAGGGACAAAGGGTGCGTTTATGACGTAGAGTGTGTGTGTGTGTGTGTGTGTATGTATGACAGGGAGAGGGGTGCGTACAGGACAGTGTATGTGTATGTGTATATGTGAGAGAGAGAGAGAGAGAGAGAGAGAGAGAGAGAGAGAGAGAGAGAGAGAGAGAGAGAGAGAGAGAGAGAGAGAGTACAAAGGGCCTGGTGTGTAAGACCTGAGTTATGGAAACACAGGATCCCATAAATACCCACACATAAGACATAGGTCTGCCAGCTGCGGGGGGTGGAGGAGGCCCGTCGATATATCGGATAGAGACAAATAGATGCATGACCACGACCTTTATGAAGGTCACGTTATGTCTAAAGATATAGCTATAACACAGCTAGACACAGACACACACGGACAGATAGATGGATAGATGAACAGACAGACATACAGACACACAGAGAAGCAGATGGATAGGTAGATATACACACACAAACAGATAGATAGAGAAAACAGACAGACATACAGACACAGAGATAAACAGATAGATAGGTAGATATACACACACAAATAAACGGATAGATAGAGAGAACAGACAGACATACAGACCCACAGATAAACAGGTCACGTTATGTATAAAGATACAGTTTTAATATAGGCAGGCACAGACACATACATACATACGTAGACATACATACACACAATGCACACAGATAAACAGATACACATAGACAGACAGACAGATATAGACAGAGAGTGATACGTAGACAGAAAGAAACTGACAGACAGACAGAGGGATAGGTGTTTCCTATGTATAGATCTTCTGAGTGTCAACACGCGCCACACTCAGGCATGGTGAGTGGCTGTTCTCATCCACCACCTCAAACAGCCTCGTTAGGACCCGGTGGCCTGGGTGCCGCTGCCTGGGTGCGCTGGTGTTCGTGGGACTCAACCCACCCCTCAATCCTCAGTGTGAGAGGGTGTGTGACGACGCGGGGTGCGACACTGCACCACCCACACCCGCTTCCCCTCGAGCTTCACCCGCTTCAACACTCCTCCTTAGAAGACGTACGAGGTACACTGTCGAGTAACACTTCCCCCTCCCTTCGAAGAACACCACTGTACACCCCACCACCCACTTCCCCCCCCCACCACCACCCTCCTCTCTCATACTAACTAACCCCCCCCCCCCCCCCGCCCGTTAAAATGACGGTGGGAGAAGGAGGGAGGGAGGGTAAGGGAAAGAAGCCACCCACCCACTCAGCCAGCCAACCAACCAACCAGCAAGCACTTTCCTCAAACATCTTTTCAATACCACATTCTCCATATCTGCAGTTTCATTCAACGTCTTCTTATTTCCTCTCCCTCAAAAAAAAAAAAAAAGGAGGGAGGGAAGGAAGGGAGGAGGAGGGAGGGAGGGAGAGGGGTGGAGGAGGAGAGGGTGGTTTCAAAACATCCCCGCTGGAACCTCCACGAGATTTTCGGGTCCCCGTGGCTAGACAACATGGATGGATGTGTGGGAAAACGGCTCGCATGGCCACACATGAATGAGGAATAATGAGGCTGTCAGCCGTGGGTGATGTGTGCTGTGAGTTGAGGATACACACCGCCCATCTATCTGGCTTCAGCGCCGCTTGACAGAAGCCATTACAGTCTCAGCAAATATTGGAGAGTCAGGGAATTGTAACTGACAGCAACAGTATCACGCCAGCACCACTCCCAATACTGCCACCACATATATATATATATATATATATATATATATATATATATATATATATAGTTGTTTGCCGAATGGCGTCCTAGCTACGTCTCTTCGTGGTATGTCAACTGACTGTTATATTTCTCTCTTGTGTCTCCCCCGATGATGTGATTATTACACGAAAGTGCACTCGGGAATTTATCGTGTCTCACTTCCTCGTGGACTCATAGGAATATATATATATATATATATATATATATATATATATATATATATATATATATATATATATGTGTGTGTGTGTGTGTGTGTGTGTGTGTGTGTGTGTGTGTGTGTGTGTGTGTGTGTCATAGAGCCACTGGACGTCTTTTATGGGGCTCCTGCAGCTTCAGGGTTGCGTTCCAATCAGGAGCAGGGAAATAAGGGACTTCTTTAGGGTGAGAAGTGTCCTCGAGGAAACTGCTCTCTTCGTCCACCGACAATGACACAGCCTCGCCGAAGGTGACTCTTCCCTCGCGGTGTATCAACGCAGGCGGAGTACGGTAGACAAACATATTGGTAATTATATAGGCCCAAAGAGGGAGATGACTGTTCGAATAGAAATTATCGAAAGCTCTCCGTCCCCGCTGACATACCCAGCTTCCACACAAGTGATAGTGGTTCGAAACCCACTCTCGGAAGATCCTGAATCTATCTAAATCAAGTCATCTTATACCGCTACTGTCGTCTATAGCCAAAACTCCTCGAAAAATTGATCCGCGGCAGAGTGAAGCAAGATGTCCCCCTCTCACCCCACACACGAAGGCTTCGAACCCAGTCACTCCACCGCCACACTGAGCCTTGAACTCACACAACACTTCCTGTACTAGTGGCGCTTGAGACCAGCAAGGTTTCTGCACTGTTCTGGACACATCCTCACATGGGAGGCAACTGACATCATATTCCAAAAATATGGCAATGTTGTGGTTAACCAATTTCGTGGCGGGCCGACAGACAAGCTGGAGTCTAACGGTGGAGTTCCCCAAGGCGCAATTCTTTCTCCAACTTGCTTTAATTCCCTTCTGCATGACCTCCCAACACCCGCCCGCAGACAACACTGCCAAGGCCCTCTCATACGCCGACGACCTGAGAGTCACAGCGCCCCACAGAACACTTACCGTCACCTGCTTTGGACGAGCGGTTCAGCCTCCACACCTTAAACTACGCCTCTCCTCCCTGGTCAACCAACCTGTCGAAGGCTGACGCAACAGGAGTGCATGCAAACCAACACAAGCCAAGGCCCTTCAAAACCTTTTGCAACGACCACTCACCCACCACCACCAGCACAACGGATGTGCTCGCCACCCACCTCTTTGCAACAGTCATGGACTCCCTTCCCCTCCTACCTCAAACGACCCCATAACTAACCACCAACCCTCAGGTCGGGGCAGAACTCTTGCCCCTGCCTCATACTTCAGCAACCTATACTCACAAATTCCCCAACCCTCACCTCACGCGGCAAACGTGACAGTGACCACACACACACACACACACACACACACACACACACAGTAATGACTCGACCAGCACTAAACAACCGGCCTCCCTCCTCCCTCCCGACCCGATCTTAGATTCTACCCGACCAGGCGCCGCACGTCCGAGTCCGAGCAACAGTCTCCAAGCGACGTGCCTTCCTCGTCCACGTCCCTGGCACCAATCGTCTCCTCTGCCCGACCAGCTCGGAGTCAACAGTACCAAGGGGCCCGTCATGCCCACGATGCTATATAACTCTCGTTCTGAGAGACACTTGAACACACGCTAACGACTAGACTATACTGTCGTCGCCTGACACAAACCAACGCCCCTTCGACCTGGGGTCCCGGGACCCGGTGAGTCGAACTCGGCCAGCTTCCTGCGCGCGACGTGAGTGAATGCGCTCTCATGTTCGGCCGATCCCAAGATCCTAGCCATCATCTGGCACTCAACAAGCACTTGCTGAAGGAAGGATGGGAAGGATGAGAGCTCCCGTGTCCTCCAGGCCTCTGTGGGTACTGCCTGCCCGGCAGCATTCACTGATTCTGGTCAGTATTTCCCTTGGAGGAAAACTTTCTGTGTGTGTGTGTGTGTCGTGTGTGTGTGTGTGTCGTGTGTGTGTGTGTGTGTGTGTGTGTGTGTGTGTGTGTGTGTGTGTGTGTGTTTTATTCCGCATTTTTATTTGGCTGGAACTGCTTTATTCCCTCCTTTCAGGGGCGAGGTTGTAAGAGGCTTTTCAAACTTTTCCTGGAGCGATACCAGTTTGGTGGCTCCTCTTCCTCTTCCTTCCTCCTCCTCCCTCCTCCTCTCCAAGGGTCCTAGGATCCTACAAGACAGTTACGGCGGTTCTCCCATTATTTTCACGGGGAGAGAGAGAGAGAGAGAGAGAGAGAGAGAGAGAGAGAGAGAGAGAGAGAGAGAGAGAGAGAGAGAGAGTCGTTGCTCTGCCACGACGGTGCGAATCCAGCTAAGGCTGGGTGGTTGGTTGGTGTCTTCTGTCTCTGACGAGGCTTTGACTGCCCTCCCTGCCTGCCTGCCTTGACCCTGTCCTTGAATCTTGCCTTGACCCTGTCCTTGAATCTTGCCTTGACCCTATCCTTGAACCCTCCCTCGCTCGCTGTTGCTCAGCCTCATCAACGTCGCGTGTCACTCATCTTTCCCTCCCCCACCACTCCCTCCTTTTCTTATATAAATCACTAACCCGTCACTCATTTTCTATCGACGGGGGGGGGGTTAAGCAAACGCTGGCACGAAAGCAGTGCCGCTCATCCACAATCAAAAGGAGTGTGTGTGTGTGTGTGTGTGTGTGTGTGTGTGTGTGTGTGTGTGTGTGTGTGTGTGTGTGGTTGTCTGGTCGCCACACAGACCAAGTGAGGCGTGTGTGAGTGTGTATATATATATGCTTCCAGCTCGTGTTCCGCCCCAGCGTGAGAAATGGAGCAAAGTGTGCGACCGCTAACCAGCGCGAGTGTTAATCACTCATTCCGCCGGCATCACAACGCTGTTTCGGGGTCGTTAGGTAGGTGTGTGTGTGTGTGTGTGTGTGTGTGTGTGTGTGTGTGTGTGCTCACGTCCCCTGTTCGTGCCGAGGCAAGTCCTCACACACACACACACAGAGGAGAGGCAGTCACCGTTCACTGCCCCTCATCAGAAGAGCGATCATAGTGTGGAATGCCGTCAGCCCTTGGTACTTACACTCACCACCGCATCTCTTTCCCCCCCCCACGACCTTCACTTGTCTTGTCCTGTGTGTCGTATATTCTGAAATGTCTCCTTTTTTTTTTCCCCCCCCTCTCCTTGTTTCATGCCAGCGCTGTATTATCTCGAAAAGACTCTCTCGTCGAAGCGTGTTTAGATAAACTACCTCACAGTGTGTCTTATAATTTCGTTGAATATATATATATATATATATATATATATATATATATATATATATATATATATATATATATATGACTTCGTCTATCCTAGGAGTTAAAACCTATATTTTTTTCCCCAGGTTTACCAACAGCTCATTCTTTCTCTTTGTCTATTTTTTTCTCTATCTCTCTGACGAAGTGACAACTACTCACCATGTTCTTTTCCTTTTAATCCCAGGTCGACTCTGACCCGACGCCTCCCGGCCATCTTCCTTGCCACTCCCCACTCTACTCTCTCTCTCTCTCTCTCTCTCTCTCTCTCTCTCTCTCTCTCTCTCTCTCTCTCTCTCTCTTATACGTGATCGTCTCTTGTTCTTCCTGAGCTCTTCCTTGATGCCACAGCTGGGGGGGAGGGGTGTTTACAGCAAGGTGGGCAGGCCACTGCTCTTTGAACTTCCACGAGCTAGACTCTGTACGACTCTCTCTCTCTCTCTCTCTCTCTCTCTCTCTCTCTCTCTCTCTCTCTCTCTATCTATCTATCTATCTATCTATCTCTATCTATCTATCCATCTATCTATCTCTCTCTCTCTGTTGTGTGTGTGTGTGAGTGTGTGTGTGTGTGTGTGTGTGTGTGTGTGTGTGTGTGTGTGTGTGTGTGTGTGTGTGTGTGTGTGTGTGTGTGTGTGTGTGTGTGTGTGTGTGTGTGTGGAACAAACCTTGTAGTATCATGAATATTAAATAGACAAATCTCCATAACTCTGAAAGTGAGAATAAAACTTATTTATGAGCCTACCATTTCCTCGAGAGAGGAAGTAAATCATTTACGGCGCATGGAAGTTCTATCATGTAATCACAGCTGCAGCAAGGGAAAAAAAGAAGAAGAAGAAAAACAAGAAAGATTTATCATCGCAAATCGATAGGTAATTCACTGAAGGTTTGGGGGGTTGGATGGGGAGGGAGGGGTCCTCTTGACCAGCGTGGTATATTACCGTGGTGAGGAGACCTCGTTGAAAAGAGAGAGAGAGAGAGAGAGAGAGAGAGAGAGAGAGAGAGAGAGAGACTGAGCTCCCTCTCAGACGTGCGCCTGGCTTGACTGGTGTCCCACGTTGAGACGGCGACGAAGAAGCGGGAAGAAAAGTGTGGGATTGGCCTCCTCGAAGCGAGACGGGAGGGGGGTCGAACGTGGCGTGCCGCAAGGCTATCCTCTGGGACCACCCGCCCTTCTTGATCTACGTCAACAACGTATGCCACAGTGACACAGGACGTGTGATCGCGGGTGATGTCAAGGTCGTGGAGGAGGGTAGAGAGTGATTCGAAATGCGTCCACTGCTATCAAGGTATGAAGTGGACGCATTTCGAATCATACCTTGGTATCATTCCGACTTTGGACTGCTATCAAGGTATGATTCGAAATGCGTCCACTGCTATCAGGGTATGAAGTGGACGCATTTCGAATCATACCTTGGTATCATTCCGACTTTGGACTGCTATCAAGGTATGATTGGAAATGCGCCCACTTCCATACCTTGACAGCTGTCCAAAGTCGGGATGATACCTGGTTTGATGACTGGAAGTTCAGCCCGAGTATGTATAACACACTGAGGATCTAATACAGGCAGAAGACCCCATGTGAATATCATCCAGCGAGGATTCAGCTGCAGGAATGTGTGTGTGTGTGTGTGTGTGTGTGTGTGTGTGTGTGTGTGTGTGTGTGTGTGTGTGTGTGTGTGAGGGACTTGGGAGTCGACCCTGTACCTAACCTGTCCTCACCTGTCACCCCGTTTAAAGAAGCGCAGACAACCCCCCACCGACAGAGAAGGTCAGTCAACAAAAGAGGGTACCAGAAATAAAAGCTACGTGTTACGGTGAAGAGGCCATAAAATCTTTACCATAACTGAAGAGAGATGAGTGAGGGGTGACTGGATCACGACCTTCAAGTCTCTGAAGCGACGGTAACGTAACCAGAGGACATGAAATGGAGCAACACACTTGTTCAAAAAGACGTATGGAAGGACTTTTATAGTGCTAGGGTGAAATGTAATCATGTGAGTGATGAAACTTTGAGCACTGAAAGTACAACATTTTTTAAGTAGTTGTATGGCAGTACAAAATGTTCAAGAGATGGGGCCCCACGAGGGCACAAGTCCCTCCCTGTGCAGTACAAATGCGTAATCGTACACACACACACACACACACACACACACACACACACACACACACACATACACACACACACATACACACACGCACACACACACATACACACACACACACACACACACACACATACACACACACACACACACACACATACACACACACACACACACATACACACACACACATACACACACGCACACACACACATACACACACACACACACAC
>NC_092225.1:95234423-95236923 GCF_036320965.1 Panulirus ornatus
GTACGACCCAAAAGCACGTCTGCACGACCCTTGAGCACGCCTGTACGACCCAAAAGCACGTCTGCACGACCCTTGAGCACGCCTGTACGACCCAAAAGCACGTCTGCACGACCCTTGAGCACGCCTGTACGACCCAAAAGCACGTCTGCACGACCCTTGAGCACGCCTGTACGACCCAAAAGCACGTCTGCACGACCCTTGAGCACGCCTGTACGACCCAAAAGCACGTCTGCACGACCCTTGAGCACGCCTGTACGACCCAAAAGCACGTCTGCACGACCCTTGAGCACGCCTGTACGACCCAAAAGCACGTCTGCACGACCCTTGAGCACGCCTGTACGACCCAAAAGCACGTCTGCACGACCCTTGAGCACGCCTGTACGACCCAAAAGCACGTCTGCACGACCCTTGAGCACGCCTGTACGACCCAAAAGCACGTCTGCACGACCCTTGAGCACGCCTGTACGACCCAAAAGCACGTCTGCACGACCCTTGAGCACGCCTGTACGACCCAAAAGCACGTCTGCACGACCCTTGAGCACGCCTGTACGACCCAAAAGCACGTCTGCACGACCCTTGAGCACGCCTGTACGACCCAAAAGCACGTCTGCACGACCCTTGAGCACGCCTGTACGACCCAAAAGCACGTCTGCACGACCCTTGAGCACGCCTGTACGACCCAAAAGCACGTCTGCACGACCCTTGAGCACGCCTGTACGACCCAAAAGCACGTCTGCACGACCCTTGAGCACGCCTGTACGACCCAAAAGCACGTCTGCACGACCCTTGAGCACGCCTGTACGACCCAAAAGCACGTCTGCACGACCCTTGAGCACGCCTGTACGACCCAAAAGCACGTCTGCACGACCCTTGAGCACGCCTGTACGACCCAAAAGCACGTCTGCACGACCCTTGAGCACGCCTGTACGACCCTTAAGAATGCCTATACGATCTTGAGCACGCCTGTACGACCCAAAAGCACGTCTGCACGACCCTTGAGCACGCCTGTACGACCCAAAAGCACGTCTGCACGACCCTTGAGCACGCCTGTACGACCCAAAAGCACGTCTGCACGACCCTTGAGCACGCCTGTACGACCCAAAAGCACGTCTGCACGACCCTTGAGCACGCCTGTACGACCCAAAAGCACGTCTGCACGACCCTTGAGCACGCCTGTACGACCCAAAAGCACGTCTGCACGACCCTTGAGCACGCCTGTACGACCCAAAAGCACGTCTGCACGACCCTTGAGCACGCCTGTACGACCCAAAAGCACGTCTGCACGACCCTTGAGCACGCCTGTACGACCCAAAAGCACGTCTGCACGACCCTTGAGCACGCCTGTACGACCCTTAAGAATGCCTATACGATCTTGAGCACGCCTGTACGACCCAAAAGCACGTCTGCACGACCCTTGAGCACGCCTGTACGACCCAAAAGCACGTCTGCACGACCCTTGAGCACGCCTGTACGACCCAAAAGCACGTCTGCACGACCCTTGAGCACGCCTGTACGACCCAAAAGCACGTCTGCACGACCCTTGAGCACGCCTGTACGACCCAAAAGCACGTCTGCACGACCCTTGAGCACGCCTGTACGACCCTTAAGAATGCCTATACGATCTTGAGCACGCCTGTACGACCCAAAAGCACGTCTGCACGACCCTTGAGCACGCCTGTACGACCCAAAAGCACGTCTGCACGACCCTTGAGCACGCCTGTACGACCCAAAAGCACGTCTGCACGACCCTTGAGCACGCCTGTACGACCCAAAAGCACGTCTGCACGACCCTTGAGCACGCCTGTACGACCCAAAAGCACGTCTGCACGACCCTTGAGCACGCCTGTACGACCCAAAAGCACGTCTGCACGACCCTTGAGCACGCCTGTACGACCCAAAAGCACGTCTGCACGACCCTTGAGCACGCCTGTACGACCCAAAAGCACGTCTGCACGACCCTTGAGCACGCCTGTACGACCCAAAAGCACGTCTGCACGACCCTTGAGCACGCCTGTACGACCCAAAAGCACGTCTGCACGACCCTTGAGCACGCCTGTACGACCCAAAAGCACGTCTGCACGACCCTTGAGCACGCCTGTACGACCCAAAAGCACGTCTGCACGACCCTTGAGCACGCCTGTACGACCCAAAAGCACGTCTGCACGACCCTTGAGCACGCCTGTACGACCCAAAAGCACGTCTGCACGACCCTTGAGCACGCCTGTACGACCCTTAAGAATGCCTATACGATCTTGAGCACGCCTGTACGACCCAAAAGCACGTCTGCACGACCCTTGAGCACGCCTGTACGACCCAAAAGCACGTCTGCACGACCCTTGAGCACGCCTGTACGACCCAAAAGCACGTCTGCACGACCCTTGAGCACGCCTGTACGACCCAAAAGCACGTCTGCACGACCCTTGAGCACGCCTGTACGACCCAAAAGCACGTCTGCACGACCCTTGAGCACGCCTGTACGACCCAAAAGCACGTCTGCACG
>NC_092225.1:95241923-95259423 GCF_036320965.1 Panulirus ornatus
CACACACACACACACACACACACACACACACACACACACACACACACACACAGGCTGCGGAGGCAAACAGGGAGTGTTTACAGAGTCTGCTGAACGCTGTCAAAAGCAATTTCCGGATAAGCGGAGGTAACTCATGTGTCCGGCGAGGAGGTGGGGAGGGGGTCCTCCAGCCTCCCTGGGGCGCCTGTGTACGAGATGATGGCTTCGTCTGCCTCCCTGTCTGCCTGGGATCGGCTCTCACAGGATATAATATATATATATATATATATATATATATATATATATATATATATATATATATATATATATATATATATATATTTTTTTATTTTTTTTTTTTTTTGCTTTGCCGCTGTCTCCCGCGTTTGCGAGGTAGCGCAAGGAAACAGACGAAAGAAATGGCCCAACCCACCCCCATACACATGCCTTGATTCAATCCACTGACAGCACGTCAACCCCGGTATATATGTAGGTTTGCGGCAGGGGTGTGTGATGTCTCCATGGTTGTTTAATTTGTTTATGGATGGGGTTGTTAGGGAGGTGAATGCAAGAGTTTTGGAAAGAGGGGCAAGTATGAAGTCTGTTGGGGATGAGAGAGCTTGGGAAGTGAGTCAGTTGTTGTTCGCTGATGATACAGCGCTGGTGGCTGATTCATGTGAGAAACTGCAGAAGCTGGTGACTGAGTTTGGTAAAGTGTGTGATAGAAGAAAGTTAAGAGTAAATGTGAATAAGAGCAAGGTTATTAGGTACAGTAGGGTTGAGGGTCAAGTCAATTGGGAGGTGAGTTTGAATGGAGAAAAACTGGAGGAAGTGAAGTGTTTTAGATATCTGGGAGTGGATCTGTCAGCGGATGGAACCATAGAAGCGGAAGTGGATCATAGGGTGGGGGAGGGGGCGAAAATTCTGGGAGCCTTGAAGAATGTGTGGAAGTCGAGAACATTATCTCGGAAAGCAAAAATGGGTATGTTTGAAGGAATAGTGGTTCCAACAATGTTGTATGGTTGCGAGGCGTGGGCTATGGATAGAGTTGTGCGCAGGAGGATGGATGTGCTGGAAATGAGATGTTTGAGGACAATGTGTGGTGTGAGGTGGTTTGATCGAGTAAGTAACGTAAGGGTAAGAGAGATGTGTGGAAATAAAAAGAGCGTGGTTGAGAGAGCAGAAGAGGGTGTTTTGAAATGGTTTGGGCACATGGAGAGAATGAGTGAGGAAAGATTGACCAAGAGGATATATGTGTCGGAGGTGGAGGGAACGAGGAGAAGAGGGAGACCAAATTGGAGGTGGAAAGATGGAGTGAAAAAGATTTTGTGTGATCGGGGCCTGAACATGCAGGAGGGTGAAAGGAGGGCAAGGAATAGAGTGAATTGGAGCGATGTGGTATACCGGGATTGACGTGCTGTCAGTGGATTGAATCAAGGCATGTGAAGCGTCTGGGGTAAACCATGGAAAGCTGTGTAGGTATGTATATTTGCGTGTGTGGACGTATGTATATACATGTGTATGGGGGGGGTTGGGCCATTTCTTTCGTCTGTTTCCTTGCGCTACCTCGCAATAGCGGGAGACAGCGACAAAAAAATTAAGTATATATTATATATATGTTATTGTGTATGTGTGTGTGTGGTGTGTGTGTGTTTGTAGGCTTAAAAGAAATACTTGTCATTACTCTTCGATAGCAAAGTTGACGATGATCAAGCAAAGATTACACGGGGGGCTCATGGACCCAGGGTGAGGCGCTCCTCGACATGCGCGACCAGCGTTCCCCGGGGCTGGGGGGGGGGTGGTGTGGGGGGGGGGGGGGGGGGGGGTGGGGGGAGAGGTCGCCGATTAAGGCGGCGCGGGACGCGCCTAGCGCACTGCCTCCTGGTGCACTCAGTTGTCCCCGTCCACACACTGCTATGATTCTCCTCAGCTCCATTATGGGGGTACGGACACCGACACGACCACTACGGTTGTAACGACTTAATGATGCACAGCCGGAACCCCGCACTGTTGTACGACCTTAAATTGATACACAGCACGTACCCCCCGCACTGTTGTACGACCTTAAGACGCACGGCACGTCCCCCGTAGGTATACGACTAGCTAGTGCACGCTTCGATGCCCCCCCCCGTTGTTAGACCTTAGCTGGTGCACGGCACGACCCCGTACTGTGAGACGACTTAATGGTGCACGGCACGACGACAACCATCCCGCCCCTGTTTATACGACCTTAACTGGGTGCACGGCATCGCGCTTAAAATGATGCCCTGACTGGTCGCTGTCGGAAATGGGAGTTATTATAGCGTCTCTTGTAAACTGGATACCGAGTTCGTTACCCAAACCACACACACACAGGAAGGTGACGAACCTTGCACTCAGTTATGAGACATCATCCCCCCCCGTGTGCCAGGCTTCCGTGGGGAGTTCCTGGTAGTTGTAATGTATGCTCTCTCTCTCTCTCTCTCTCTCTCTCTCTCTCTCTCTCTCTCTCTCCACCCCCGAATGTGGCTAAGCAAAACTGCCTCGTCTGTGTGCTAACCGATGCCCGCGCGCGCTCACTGCCACCTTCGTTCTTGTTTCTGTGCGTTAATGGAATGCATTCTGTTGTAATTCCAAGGCAAGTACACGTCCCCTGGTTAATCACTCACTAATTTACTTTTTCTCTTTTCCACCCGCGATATATTTCAGTTGCCGATTAACAGTTATTTAACGTCTCTTAGAATCTTAATGGTTCATTTACTGCGAAGTGAACAATATTTAGATGATATCATTAAATCAGTAATGTCTCTCGATGTGTGAGTACGGGAAGGTCGTGGGGAACACCTGGCGATACACACACACACCACACACACAACACACACACATACGCACCACTCCTTAATCTCCCAGCCTTCTCAGTCGTTACAGTAGCTGGTGGACTGAGTTTGGTAAAGTGTGTGGAGAAGGAAAGTTAAGAGTACATGTGAATAAGAGCAAGGTTATTAGGTACCGTTAGGGTTGAGGGTCAAGTAAAATTGGGAGGTGAGTTTGAATGGAGAAAAACTGGAGGAAGTGAAGTGTTTTAGATATCTGGGAGTGGATCTGGCAGCGGATGGAACCATGGAAGCGGAAGTGGATCATAGGGAGGGGGAGGGGGCGAAAATTCTGGGGGCCTTGAAGAATGTGTGGATGTCGAGAACATTATCTCGGAAAGCAAAATGGGTATGTTTGAAGGAATAGTGGTTCCAACAATGTTGTATGGTTGCGAGGCGTGGGCTATGGATAGAGTTGTGCGCAGGAGGATGGATGTGCTGGAAATGAGATGTTTGAGGAGAATGTGTGGTGTGAGGTGGTTTGATCGAGTGAGTAACGTAAGGGTAAGAGAGATGTGTGGAAATAAAAAGAGCGTGGTTGAGAGAGCAGAAGAGGGTGTTTTGAAGTGGTTTGGGCACATGGAGAGAATGAGTGAGGAAAGATTGACCAAGAGGATATATGTGTCGGAGGTGGAGGGAACGAGGAGAAGAGGGAGACCAAATTGGAGGTGGAAAGATGGAGTGAAAAAGATTTTGGTGTGATCGGGCCATGGAACATCAAGGAGGGTGAAAGGAGGGCAAGGAATAGAGTGAATTGGGCGATGTGGTAACCGGATTGACGTTGCTGTCAGTGGATTGAATCAAGGCATGTGAAGCGTCTGGGGTAAACCATGGAAAGCTGTGTAGGTATGTATATTTGAGTGGGTGGACGTATGTATATACATGTGTATGGGGATTCGTGGGTTGGCCATTTCTTTCGTCTGTTTCCTTGCAGCTAACCTCCCGCTAAACGCGGGGAGACAGGCGGACAAAAAAATAAATATATTATATATATCTGGTGTGTGTGCCTATGTGTGTGTGTGTGTGTGTGTGTGTAGGGATAAAAAGAAATACTAGTCATTACTACTTGATAGCACAGTTGACGATGATCAAGCAAGATTACCACGGGGGCCTCATGGCCCCCAGGGTGACGGCGCTCCTCGCGTGCGTCGACCAGGCGTTCCCCCGGGGCTGGGGGGGGGGGGTGGTGGGGGGGGGGGGGGGGGGGGGCAGGTCGCCCCTCGCACTGCGTGCACGTAAGGCGGCGCGACGCGCCTAGCGCACTGCCTCCCTGGTGCACCTCAGTGTCCCCGTCCACACACTGCTATGATTCTCCTCAGCTCCATACTGGGGGTACGACACCACGACACGACCCCCCTACTGTTGTACGACCTTAACTGATGCACAGCACGACCCCCGCACTGTTGTACGACCTTAACTGATACACAGCACGACCCCCCGCACTGTTGTACGACCTTAACTGACGCACGGCACGACCCCCGTAGTTATACGACCTTAGCTAGTGCACGCTACGATCCCCCCGCCCAGTTGTACGACCTTAGCTGGTGCACGGCACGACCCCGTACTGTTATACGACCTTAACTGGCGCACAGCACGACGACAACCCCATCCCCCCTCGCCACACTGTTATACGACCTTAACTGGTGCACGGCACGACTCCTAACTGATGCCCCTGACTGGTGCGCTGTCGGAAATGGGAGTTATTAAGCGTCTCTTGTATGACCTGGATAACCGAGTCGTTACCCCACCACACACACACACACACACAGAAGGACACGAACCTTGCACTCGTTATGAAGACATCATCCCCCCCCGTGTGCCAGGCTTCCCGTGGGGAGTTCCTGGTAGATGGTAACGCTATGCCTCTCTCTCTCTCTCTCTCTCTCTCTCTCTCTCTCTCTCTCTCTCTCTCTCCACCCCCGGGGCTAGCCAAACTGCCTCGTCTGTGTGCTAACCCGATGCCCGCGCGCGCTCACTGACCACCCTCGTCTCTGTTTCTGCGTAGTGCGACATGCCATTCTGTTGTAATACCAAGGCAATTACACCCGTCCCCTTGGGTTAATCACTCCACTAATTTACTTTTTCACTTTTCCACCCGCGATATATTTTCGTTGCCGCATTAACAGTTAATTTAACGTCTCTTAGAATCTAATGGTTCATTTACTGCGAAGTGAAACAATATTACGATGATATCATTAATCAGTAATGTCTCGATGTGTGAGTACGGCAGGTCGTGGGGAACCCTGGCGATACACACACACACACACACACACACACACACACACACACACATACGCACACACTCCTTATCTCCCAGCCTTCTCCGTCGTTACAGAAGCTGGTGACTGAGTTTGGTAAAGTGTGTGGAAGAAGAAAGTTAAGAGTAAATGTGAATAAGAGCAAGGTTATTAGGTACAGTAGGGTTGAGGGTCAAGTCAATTGGGAGGTGAGTTTGAATGGAGAAAAACTGGAGGAAGTGAAGTGTTTTAGATATCTGGGAGTGGATCTGGCAGCGGATGGAACCATGGAAGCGGAAGTGGATCATAGGGAGGGGGAGGGGGCGAAAATTCTGGGGGCCTTGAAGAATGTGTGGAAGTCGAGAACATTATCTCGGAAAGCAAAAATGGGTATGTTTGAAGGAATAGTGGTTCCAACAATGTTGTATGGTTGCGAGGCGTGGGCTATGGATAGAGTTGTGCGCAGGAGGATGGATGTGCTGGAAATGAGATGTTTGAGGAGAATGTGTGGTGTGAGGTGGTTTGATCGAGTGAGTAACGTAAGGGTAAGAGAGATGTGTGGAAATAAAAAGAGCGTGGTTGAGAGAGCAGAAGAGGGTGTTTTGAAGTGGTTTGGGCACATGGAGAGAATGAGTGAGGAAAGATTGACCAAGAGGATATATGTGTCGGAGGTGGAGGGAACGAGGAGAAGAGGGAGACCAAATTGGAGGTGGAAAGATGGAGTGAAAAAGATTTTGTGTGATCGGGGCCTGAACATGCAGGAGGGTGAAAGGAGGGCAAGGAATAGAGTGAATTGGAGCGATGTGGTATACCGGGGTTGACGTGCTGTCAGTGGATTGAATCAAGGCATGTGAAGCGTCTGGGGTAAACCATGGAAAGCTGTGTAGGTATGTATATTTGCGTGTGTGGACGTATGTATATACATGTGTATGGGGGGGGGGGGGTTGGGCCATTTCTTTCGTCTGTTTCCTTGCGCTACCTCGCAAACGCGGGAGACAGCGACAAAGTATAAAAAAAAAAAAAAAAAATATATATATATATATATATATATATATATATATATATATATATACATATATATATATATATATATATATATATATATATATATATATATATACATATATATATATATATATATATATATATAGAGAGAGAGAGAGAGAGAGAGAGAGAGAGAGAGAGAGAGAGAGAGAGATACATAGATACATACATACAGACAAATACATAGAAGATATATAGATAGATAGACAAGTAGACAGAGATATATACAGAGATATATGGACAGACCAAAGGATATTCATCCAAACAGATAGACAGAAAAATAGATAGACGGACTGAAAAATTAAGACAGGTGGTTGCCGTGGTAGTTCAGCCACCACCAGCTGTTCTGGGCGGAGTTGAGGACCGTCATAATATATCACATAAAGCCAAACATAACATGCAGATGCCCCTCTGTTTCTCTTATTAACGACGAGAAAAAAAAATGCATTTATATTTTTGCGCCCTTAAACGCCGACAGCTGGTCTTCTGAGGATAAGTTTGAAGAAATTCTTGAGAGGTTAAAAACATTTCTTGATGTAAAACTATTAGAAAATGTTACCGGCAAAAGGGAGCACATATGTACATATATATATATATATATATATATATATATATATATATATATATGTATATATATATATATATATGTATATATATATATATATATATATATATATATATATATATATATATATGCATATATATATATATATATATATATATATATATATATATATATATATATATATATATATATATAATCCCTGGGGATAGAGGAGAAAGAATACTTCCCACGTATTCCCTGCGTGTTGTAGAAGGCGACTAAAAGGGGAGGGAGCGGGGGGCTGGAAATCCTCCCCTCTCGTTTTTTTTTTTTTTTCTATTTTTCCAAAAGAAGGAACAGAGAAGGGGGCCAGGTGAGGATATTCCCTCAAAGGCCCAGTCCTCTGTTCTTAGCGCTAACTTGTTAACGCGGGAAATGGCGAATAGTATGAAAGAAAAAGAAAAGATATATGGTACGTTCAGAAATCTATGAGGAAAACCGTTCTTGGGGTTATAGAAAATGCATTGTGTGGTTCCCACCCGGCTGCAGTTATTGTATTGGTGTAGTGAGGTATTGTATAGGTTCGGTGGTTGGTATTGTATCGTGGCCAGGGGTGTGTGTGTGTGTGTGTGTGTGTGTGTGTGTGTGTGTGTGTGTGTGTGTGTGTGAGTGTTAGGATGGGATGTAAGGCAACTGTCAAGGGATACTCCTTGCTCTCTCTCTCTCTCTCTCTCTCTCTCTCTCTCTCTGTCTCTCTCTCTCTCTGTCTCTCTCTCTCTCTCTCTCTCTCTCTCTCTCTCTCTCTCTCTCTCTCTCTCTCTTCCCCCACGGAGCGTCCTTACCGGGGAAGGAAGGAGGGAAGGCAGGCAGGCAGGAACATTACTGTAGACAAATCATGGGGTCCTACAGGAAGGGCTAGGGTGGAGGAGAGGGAAGGAGGGGTGAGGAGGTTCAGGAGGAGGAGGAGGAGGAGGAGGAGGAGGAGGGGAGAGGGAGGGAGACGGAGGGGATTAGGAGTCCTTATATATCCTGTGGCCTTTACGGTTGGCCTTTATGGTCATCCACCTCTGGCCAGGGGGACTTTTATAGGGACTTTTATGGAGTGTATTCAGGAGGTAGGGTAGGGGGGAGGGGGGGGGGGGCGGTGGCTCGATCATTTTGTGGGCCTCTAGATGGTGAGGTGAGCTGTCTCTCTCTCTCTCTCTCTCTCTCTCTCTCTCTCTCTCTCTCTCTCTCTCTCTCTCTCTTGAAATACTTGTGTACCTTCTCCGGATCTTAAAAGAGACGGAATTCACTAAGCTCTGAGGTGAAACGTGTCTGTATATATGGGTGATTAAGATCCTCATATGTATATATATATATATATATAGATATATATATATATAATATATATATATATATATATATTCATTCTATTCGCCATTTTCCGCATTAGCTTTAAGAAGAAGAGGACTGGGCCTTTGAGGGAATATCCTCACCTGGCCCCTTCTCTGTTCCTTCTTTTGGAAAATTAAAAAAAATAATGAGAGGGGAGGATTTCCAGCCCCCGCTCCCTCCCCTTTTAGGTCGCCTTCTACGACACGCAGGGAATACGTGGGAAGTATTCTTAATCCCCTATCCCCAGGGATAATATATATATATATATATATATAGAGAGAGAGAGAGGAGAGAGAGAGAGAGAGAGAGAGAGAGAGATACATAGATACATACATACATACAAATACATAGAAGATATATAGATAGATAGACAAGTAGACAGAGATATATACAGAGATAGATGGACAGACCAAAGGATATTCATCCAAACAGATAGACAGAAAAATAGATAGACGGACTGAAAAATTAAGACAGGTGGTTGCCGTGGTAGTTCAGCCACCACCAGCTGTTCTGGGCGGAGTTGAGGACCGTCATAATATATCACATAAAGCCAAACATAACATGCAGATGCCCCTCTGTTTCTCTTATTAACGACGAGAAAAAAAAATGCATTTATATTTTTGCGCCCTTAAACGCCGACAGCTGGTCTTCTGAGGATAAGTTTGAAGAAATTCTTGAGAGGTTAAAAACATTTCTTGATGTAAAACTATTAGAAAATGTTACCGGCAAAAGGGAGCACATATGTACATATATATATATATATATATATATATATATATATATATATATGTATATATATATATATATATGTATATATATATATATATATATATATATATATATATATATATATATATATGCATATATATATATATATATATATATATATATATATATATATATATATATATATATATATATATAATCCCTGGGGATAGAGGAGAAAGAATACTTCCCACGTATTCCCTGCGTGTTGTAGAAGGCGACTAAAAGGGGAGGGAGCGGGGGGCTGGAAATCCTCCCCTCTCGTTTTTTTTTTTTTCTATTTTTCCAGAAGAAGGAACAGAGAAGGGGGCCAGGTGAGGATATTACCTCAAAGGCCCAGTCCTCTGTTCTTAGCGCTAACTTGTTAACGCGGGAAATGGCGAATAGTATGAAAGAAAAAGAAAAGATATATGGTACGTTCAGAAATCTATGAGGAAAACCGTTCTTGGGGTTATAGAAAATGCATTGTGTGGTTCCCACCCGGCTGCAGTTATTGTATTGGTGTAGTGAGGTATTGTATAGGTTCGGTGGTTGGTATTGTATCGTGGCCAGGGGTGTGTGTGTGTGTGTGTGTGTGTGTGTGTGTGTGTGTGTGTGTGTGTGTGTGTGTGAGTGTTAGGATGGGATGTAAGGCAACCGTCAAGGGATACTCCTTGCTCTCTCTCTCTCTCTCTCTCTCTCTCTCTCTCTCTCTCTCTCTCTCTCTGTCTCTCTCTCTCTCTCTCTCTCTCTCTCTCTCTCTCTCTCTCTCTCTCTCTCTCTCTTCCCCTCACGGAGCGTCCTTACCGGGGAAGGAAGGAGGGAAGGAAGGCAGGCAGGAACATTACTGTTGACAAATCATGAGGTCCTACAGGAAGGGCTAGGGTGGAGGAGAGGGAAGGAGGGGTGAGGGGGTTCAGGAGGAGGAGGAGGAGGAGGAGGGGAGAGGGAGGGAGACGGAGGGGATTAGGAGTCCTTATATATCCTGTGGCCTTTACGGTTGGCCTTTATGGTCATCCACCTCTGGCCAGGGGGACTTTTATAGGGACTTTTATGGAGTGTATTCAGGAGGTAGGGTGGGGGAGGGGGGGGGGCTCGATCATTTTGTGGGCCTTTAGATGGTGAGGTGAGCTGTCTCTCTCTCTCTCTCTCTCTCTCTCTCTCTCTCTCTCTCTCTCTCTCTCTCTCTCTCTTGAAATACTTGTGTACCTTCTCCGGATCTTAAAAGAGACGGAATTCACTAAGCTCTGAGGTGAAACGTGTCTGTATATATGGGTGATTAAGGATCCTCATATATATATATATATATATATATATATATATATATATATATATATATATATATTCATTCTATTCGCCATTTTCCGCATTAGCTTTAAGACAGAGGACTGGGCCTTTGAGGGAATATCCTCACCTGGCCCCCTTCTCTGTTCCTTCTTTTGGAAAATTAAAAAGATAATGAGAGGGGAGGATTTCCAGCCCCCGCTCCCTCCCCTTTTAGTCGCCTTCTACGACACGCAGGGAATACGTGGGAAGTATTCTTAATCCCCTATCCCCAGGGATAATATATATATATATATATATATATATAGAGAGAGAGAGAGAGAGAGAGAGAGAGAGAGAGGGAGAAATCGCACTTCAATGGCAGTTCAGTCAATCCTATCCACTGACGCTTTACAACACACAACATTTTCCCCGTAAGAAATTCATGAAGTCTCCAATCACAACACCAGTGTAGACTCCTGACATGGCGGTCACAGGATGTACGAACCTTTGTGCTGGTGTTGGGATTAACAACGTTACGAACATTTACTTACGACAGGTGGAGATGGGGTGAGGGGTATGGTGTGTGTGTGTGTGTGTGTGTGGGGTGTGGTGTGTGTGTGTGTGTGTGTGTGTGTGTGTGGGTTAATCGTCTCTGCGAACCATGATGTGTGTGCTGGGTGGAGTAACAGTACAGTGAAGGGGATCATCAACTTCTCCTGGAGTGCAGTTTTCACCTCCGTCGGCGTATACGAACGCGCAACTTTTCACAGAACACATAATGCCCTCCAGCAGCGTTCCCCTAACTACCGAGCAAAAGGGCCTGGTTCGAAGCCTTTGCTGCCGGAGGGCATTATGCGACACACACACACACACACACACACACACACACACACACATATATATATATATATATATATATATATATATATATATATATATATATATATATATATATTCTTTCCTTCATACTATTCGCCATTTCCCGCGTTATATATATACATATATATATATATATATATATATATATATATATATATATATATATATATATATATATATATATATATATATAAAGTTGCAATGTTGGGAAGAAAAAACCAAATCTCATAACAAAACTCTTCCTTTCACACAGTCATGACTGGAGCCACTCATCTGACTGGCATCGCCGTCACTGACTGGCTGACTGATGAGGGCACGACACACACCCAATACCGTCGTCCGTCATCCTTCGGGAATGGCCTCGTGCCTGCGCACACGCGTACCTGTGTTCGAATCCCGGCTTTGGGGCTTGAGGGGAAGGAAGGGGAGGAGGGAGGCTGATAGACGACCCGGAACTGATAATGATACACAACCCCGGAATAATGAGGATTATGCTCAGGTTTGGCCTGATGAATTGGACGGTCGCGTGCGGAGGGAGGGAGGGAAGGAGGGAGGGAAGGAAGGAGGGAGTCTTATTACTGTTGTGGCCCGTGTATCATGCCCCGTCTGCCCGATGGGAGAGGGGGGGGGAAGGGAAGGCTTAAGGAGAGAAGGAGGAAGAAGGGAGAGAGAGAGAGAGAGAGAGAAGAGAAAAGAGAGGAGGAAGAGGAGAAAAGAAGGAGTAGAGGGAGAGTGTAAAGGAGTGCTGAACACTCCAGGTGGACTCCGCACCTTCACTCCCTCCTGATGTTGTCCAGACAAAAAGGGGGTAGAGTGGCTTGTCCTTGACAAGAGAGAGTCGGCCTCCTGTCAAGCCACGGTCGTCGTCATGAGAGAGACAGAGAGAGAGAGAGAGAGAGAGAGAGAGAGAGAGAGAGAGAGAGAGAGAGAGAGAGAGAGAGAGAGAGAGAGAAGGCGTGGGGCAAGAGTTAAGTCAATCTGCTCAGTACGACCTCTGTCCGTCAAGCATGAATAATAGTAGAACCTCCCCGGCGTGAATAATGAAAGGAGGTGAGGACCAACCTTCAATATTTAAGCCCCCTGGATGGACGACTGGAAGCCCTCTGGCAAGCAAGACTACCGGGAGCCCTGGAAGGACGACCCAAGAGAGGCCTGGAAAGGATGACTGGAAGCTCTTAAAAAAAAAAAAAAAAAAGAAAGCTGGAAGCTCCAGTCTACAAGATCTACTGGAAGCTCTGGGAGAGCTGCTGGGAGCTTTGGAAGAGCTGCTGGAAGCTCTGGGAGAGCTGCTGGAAGCTATGAAAGCACAATTGGAAGCTCTGGAAGTATGACTGGAAGCCATGGATAGAAGGTCGGGAGTCTTGAAGGAACAACCGAAAGCTCTGAGAGGATGACTCGGAGGCTCTGGAAGGATGGCTAGGAGGCTCTGGATGGAAAGCTGTGAGCTCTGGAAAAAAGAATGGGAGTAGGACTGGAAGCCCTATAACGACGGATGAAAGTCCTGGAGAGCACTGAGGATCCGACTGAAAGCTCGGGCAGGACAACTAAAAGCTCTGAAAGGATGACTGGAAGCACTGGAAGACCGACTGGAAGCCCTAGAGGATCAAAGGGTAACTCGTCCATCCGTGCGATTAAACTGGACATCCCAAATATTTACTCATTTGATTTGACTCCACTGAGGCTCTGTGTGTGGATCTATTAGGAGGTGTCATTTTGAAAAAGGTTTCACTGTGGCTTTCATTCTCTTTATATATACTCTCTCTCTCTCTCTCTCTCTCTCTCTCTCTCTCTCTCTCTCTCTCTCTCTCTCTGTATATATTTGTTTGAGTCCACGGGGAAAATGAAACACGATAAGTTCCCAAGTGCACTTTCGTGTAATAATCACATCATCAGGGGAGATACAAGAAAGAAATACAAGTCAGCTGATATACAACGGAGAGACGTAGCTCGGACGCCATATGGTAAACACGTGATTGTCTAAGACAGACAACGAGCGTATCAAATTTATCATGTGGACAAGAAGGGGAATTGTATACAAATTTAATCAACAATAAAGCTATCTAATTTGCATAGATCTTCAATAATATTAAGGTTATAATTCTTTGTGTATTGAATAATAGAATCTTCAATTATATTTCTCGTGATACTGGAGTTAGAGTTAATAACTGAGATGGCATTGCTCCAGTCAATACAATGATCGTAGCTTTTAACGTGATTAAACAAGGCATTTGATTCTTGTCCCGTTCTTATACTATATTTATGTTGCTTAAGTCTAACAGAAAGATTCTTACCAGTCTGACCAACATAAAACTTATCACAATTTCTACATGGCACTTTATAGATGCATCCAGGAGAATATTCTGGTGAGGTCCTGATTAAGATATTCATTATAGCATCATAAAGTCATCGGCACTCCCGATACCAGCCGTATGGAACTGGAAGTACCGATACCAGTAGGCCGGTAGCGTGCACATCTGGAGTACTTTAATGAGAGTATGCTAAACAACTGCGCGAGGGCCGGTACCGTGCACATCTGGAGTACTTTAATGAGAGTGTGCTAAACAACTGCGCGAAGGGGGAAATTACGCTTGGAGTCGACGGGGTGCCATTACTGATAATTACCCGATGATGAACGAGCTAAAAGGAAATAGAAGGGGAGGTGGGGGGGTCGGATCTGGCAGAAACCTCGCCGAGTTTTATCACAAAATCGTAACGAAACAGTGGAGAGTCAAGATGCCTGACTGACACGGTCGGCGACTCCGGCCAGAGATAAAGCGGGCGATATCTGACGGTCGGCGACTCCGGCCAGAGATAAAGCGGGCGATATCTGACGGTCGGTGACTCCGGCCAGAGATAAAGCGGGCGATATCTGACGCGTCGGCGACTCCAGCCAGATATAAAGCGGACGATATCCGACGGTTGCAGGAGGACGTCCTAAAACTGTAAGGCCCTGATTCCATGAGGAGGTCAAGCGGGGATGACAAGGTACTGCGGGAGGAGGAGGAGAAGGAGGAGGAGGAGGAAGAGGGGCGGTGTCGCTATATCAAGGAGTTGAAGATCCTCCTAAAAAGGGTGGAGGAAGAGAGAGCAGAATCCTGATGAAGGAAAGCCTCTTCTCTCTCTCTCTCTCTCTCTCTCTCTCTCTCTCTCTCTCTCTCTCTCTCTCTCATGAAAGCGCTCGTCAAAAAAAAAAATTTTCCACCAGCGGCACACGGCGACGCCTGAAAAGCCTTTCCGATGTCAACATGATCACATCTTTCAGCAAAGTTACCTCAAAATATGTAAGTCTACCCAACTCAACACTTCAGTTGAAGACTGTATTTTTTTTTCCTTCGGAATAACGAGTGATTCTATTGTGATCAGTTATTAAAGAATACGCGCTGCTTGTGTTATCCTAAGGGAAACGAGTCCTCCTGAGAATTACGTTTCTTTAAATATAAATGTCGAGTTAAATCTTTCATCTGTGGGTACTCTTACTATCAATCCTTAAAAAATGTTTGGCTTATGTTTTCCTTAGTGAGTAATGTCAATGCTGATACAGTTTGTATAGACACAATTTTTATGTGTGTCTGTTGTAAAAGAAAGATAGAGCCCTTTTGGTCAATTTTCATATATGTATTTGTGATGTTCTTTTCCTACTTATCATTGTTTATCATAATAAAGTAAGAATATAAACAAATAGTATATATATATATATATATATATATATATATATATATATATATATATATATATATATATATTTATATATATATATTTATATATATATATATATATATATATATATATATATATATATATATATATATATATATATATATTTCATTTTTTTCCATGCGTATTCGCCATTTCCCGCGTTAGCGAGGTAGCGTTAAGAACAGAGGACTGAGCCTTAGAGGGAATATCCTCACTTGGCCCCCTTCTCTGTTCGTTCCCTTGGAAAAAGTAAAACAGGAGGGGAGGATATCCAGCCCCTCATCTAATGCTAGAGAAAGCCGTACTCAGCAGTGGTACACCATACAGCTCTGAAATCCTTGGTATCGCCCATCAACCACCACTAGTCGAGAGACGTTCTCGCCTCAGAGAAGCCCACCCTGCCCCTGCTAACTACTGTAGCGCAACTTTGGAGCTACAGGAGACACTGGATTTTTTGAAAGGCGTCATGAGATTTATATGATAATATGTACATGGGTAGATAAACTGACAGACCGATAGATAGCAAGATAGACAGACATGTGTCCCTGTGACTGCTATATGTACAGGCACAAACACAGACACACCACCTTAAAGCCGGGTACTTATTCTATCAACCAACCAACCCCCACAAAAAATGGAGAGGACGAACAGCTGGGTTCCAAATCAGAAGTGTCTGGGATTCGAACCCGCGCCCTTCTGGTTGTTCAGTCGCTATGGCAACCAACCACTGCACTACAGACACTCATTTGAAAAATACAGTCCTCCGTCTATGTGGGGTTTGAAACTGAGATTCAGAGAATAATCATACAATTATCCATGGAATTGAATTACAAATTACCTTTTTGTACTGTACGGGGAGGGAGTTCTATCATCTTGTGGGAGACTTAATCTATTGAACTGTCTGTAATGTCATACAACAAATTATTAAACTTGCATGATCTCCACACTGACAATTTCATACCACAGTTTATTTCATTCGTTCGATATTATTAAGTTCTGCATCAGTCCCAGCAAAAGTTTCTTGTTTGATTATGTTTTATCTTCTGTTGGTTGTAGTTCTATCCTCGAAGCTCTCGAAAAAATGTTCACTGTCAACTTTATGAATAAGTTTTAGGAAATTAAGGGTTGCAATCAGGTCACCACCCCCCCTCACTCTAGGTCACCCCTCACTCTAGGTCACCCCCTCACTCTAGGTCACACCCTCACTCTAGGTCACCCCCTCACTCTAGGTCACCCCTCACTCTAGGTCACCCCCTCACTCTAGGTCACCCCCTCACTCTAGGTCACCCCCTCACACTAGGTCACACCCTCACTCTAGGTCACACCCTCACTCTAGGTCACACCCTCACTCTAGGTCACCCCTCACTCTAGGTCACCCTCACTCTAGGTCACACCCTCACTCTAGAGGTCACCCCTCACTCTAGGTCACCCCTCACTCTAGGTCACCCCCTCACTCTAGGTCACCCCCTCACTCTAGGTCACCCCCTCACTCTAAGTCACCCCCTCACTCTAGGTCACCCCCTCACTCTAGGTCACCCCTCACTCTTCTCCCTTCCATGGTAAGCAAATTTACGACCTCTGACCTTACCCTATAATTCGCCCCTCTGAGTTTGGCCTAACGTACGATGTGAACGCGTTGCTGAATATTTCCCTTTGCACACTCTTGAATGCTCATCTGATGTATGCCGGTCGATAGTCTGTCTCCTCTACTGTTCTGCTGGTGTGGGACTCTCGGCGACAGGTGAGGGACGAAGGCAACCCTCAATTCTTTTTCAGCCACAGATTCCCAAAGCTTATTTCGTGTTTGTGGATGTTCACACCGGGGCTTTCGTTAAACGTGTCCCCTCCTCACTACCTGGCATCTAGTCGGGCTGAATTTCCTTAATCATGTATCAGACCAATACTGGAGTTTGTCTAGGTCCCCTTGTAAAAGAGTGCAATTCTCTTTTTATGTCCTTCCTGACCTCGGCATCATCCGCAAACACGTTCGAGTATGAGTCCAATCCTTCCGGCGAGTCACTCACACATGGATCAAGAAGATCAGTGGTCCCAGGACTGTCAGACCCCTGGGGCACGCCACTGCTCACCTAATCCCATTTCGACAAGGCTGCTCCACTGACATGCGTCCTCTGTTCCCTTCCACTAAGATATACAATCTTCTCTCCAACCAAGTGGTCTCCCCTTTAACCCTGCCTGAAGATCCACCTTGTGAACCAACCCTCTATGCATTGCACTGTCGAAAGCTATTGGTAGAGAGTAAATTGTCTAATTTGTCTGTACTCTACGGGGAGGGAGAGTTTAATACCCGTGGAGCCCAATCGCTTGAACATTTCCACCACTATCGTACAACATTTTAAACATTTGTATGCCTTCCGCATTCACGGCGGCCTCGTCCAGTTTATTCCATTCATCCACCAATTCTTCTTGTATGAAAGTACTTCATTTTCTTTATAACATATTCCTTCCTTGATATCCTTTTAAGTCCTGTCGATCTCTTTATACGTCTCTCGAAGAACTCTTGACTGTCTTCGTCATCCTTGTTGCTTAGAAACTTAAAGAGGGTGTGATCAGGTCACCCCTCACTCTTCTCTCGTCCGTGGTGGGGCAAACCACGAGGCTTCCAGCCTTTTCCCTGTAACTCAGCTATCTTGATTCTGGTGCCCTCTTTGTTGCTATCCTATGAGAGAGAGAGAGAGAGAGAGAGAGAGAGAGAGAGAGAGAGAGAGAGAGAGAGAGAGAGAGAGAGACTTACCTACCACTGCGAAGCCTCCCCCGAGAGTCGAACCCAGGCGCCCGAGAACAGCAGGCAGACAGCTTATAACCACTGGACCACCAACGAAAAACGAGAGAGAGAGAGAGAGAGAGAGAGAGAGAGAGAGAGA